>NW_028301613.1:4848484-5000000 GCF_987345545.1 Pholcus phalangioides | reverse complement strand
TTTCTTCCTTATTCTCTCCCGCTGGTTGATGATAAAGGGTTATTATTGTAATATCCCCCCCTTTTGTGTTTTTCCCTCTTTTTTTCATGAATGCATGTAAATTGCGTGTGTGTATGTGTGTGTGTGTGTGTATATATATATATATATATATATACACAGTTGTTTGAAATTTTCATGGAAATGGCAGAAGAAAAAAATGTGTTTGATTGTATAATTTATATATTACGTGTTTCAATTTGTTGTATACGTTATTGCATGCGAAGTTCTGTCCGTTAAAAAAAAAACAAATGTTTATAGTGAATAGCATTGGGGGGATGTACGTTGATGCATATATAAATATTTTAGCTCTGTTTTCATTAGAAATGGATCAGTTGTGTCGAACTTGGCCTTTTATACGGCTGATAGATATTTTTTCCCCCTCCTTCTGATTTCTGACCAGTTATGCTCTTTGGTAGGATTACAATATTTTTCGCTATGTGAAATCGGGAAGAATGAGTTTTTCAAAATTATGTCCAGTTTTGCGCTGTTTTTTTTGTTCTATGTTGAAAACAGTTGCTGTTTTTTTAGTAATTGACGCATGATATTAGTGTATGAAATTTATGTGTAACGAGAGTCGTCGGGATATAATTAAGTTGCTTAAAATGTGTTGATGTAGGTATTGAAAGTGGTTTTTTTTTCATACATTTGAAATGTAATTTGTTATACACTTACACATTACTCTGTTGAATTGTGGCCACCTACCTGATCCTACCTGTTAATTAACCCATCTTCATGCAAGAAGGATGGGTCTATCTAAACATGTCACTACCTGTTGACTTAGTATAAACCAAGGGTTCTTAACCTTATGCATTATATGGACTCTTCTTACCAATGAAATGGAGGCCACAGACCCCCCTTGTATGAACAAAATGAAGACCAAAGACCCCCCCTCCCCCATATCAATACAATGAAGGCAACTTATTGATTGTATCATTAAGATGAAGTCCCAGATCCCTTGTACCAATAAGATGAAGACCACCGACCCCCTGTATTGATAAAATGAATGCCACAGACCCCCTCCCCCTGTATCAATACAATGAAAGCAACTTATTCTTTGTATCATGAAGGCCCAGATCCCTTGTACCAATAACAGGAAGGCCACTGACATGCAGGGTTGTCAAATTTGCTCCCCGGGTAGATGCCCATTTCCCCCCCTCCTCCGGGCTGTTTTGCCTAAAAAACCTGGTTTTTTTGGGGAAAATGGGTTTTTTTTAGGGAATATTGTTTGTTTTCGAAGGAAATGTGTTACTTTCAGGTTAAAATTTTAGTTTGAGCTTAGTTTTATGTATTCCAAAAATTGCTGCATAGTGCAGTGTTTAGTATATTTTGAAATATTTTTTAATGATTTTTTAGGAACAAAAATGTGATAATGAATAATTTCTTGGAATCACAAACACACTTTTTATAATTCCTCTACCCTTTTTATGTAAGCATTTAGGTATGAGATCCACATATTAAAATATTTTACAAGAAATCACAAACAGAAAATTGTAACCACGGACCTTAGTTTAAAAAATATACCTGATATATGTGATAAGCATACCTACAGAAATTTATTTATAATACACAATTTTTCACACACACAAATCTTTGTATAGATAAATTGAAGCATCTGTGAAAAAGCGAACCAATGTATGTAAACTGAATTTTCATTCAAAAAATATTTACATGTTTTTGCAATACTTTTTTATAAGTTTTATACAGGTACATCAGACTTTGATAACTGAAATATCAAGAGACAGAAATAACATTATCTTATAATGAAAAGAAAATAACTGTGGGATTCTTGAATTGAACATTGGCAACGAACATCTTCAATTGAAACAGAACAAAAAGTATAGTTTTTCTTATGTGAAAATAACACCTAAGCAGAAAATAAGCCTTAGCTTGATTTTTCAAGATGCTGGTAATAAGTCAAGATGCTGCCCGACCCCAGAAAATTTGCCTGTTAAAATCGTCAGCCAGATGAAGGCATTCTGTAGGTCAGTTGCTATACATGACAGGTTTCTTGTATAAAGGGAAATTAATATATAATAATGTTATTGACATTTATTTTTAATGATAATTCAAGTTATCCTGTGGTTTTAAGTTCCCAAAAAATGGCTAATTTGGACAAGTGGAAAACACCTCCAGAGTAATGAATCCTCAGAATGACATCTCCTCCTCTTAGCCAGATCGTTTTTTAACACACACACTGCTCCTTTAAAAATATTTCAGAATTTAATTTAATGAAGTAGGGATATTCTTTAACAGTGAGGAATTTAAGAAAAAGAGAAGCATGAGAGAGACTTAAGCTCCTGAAAGTTTGGGTTCAATTATAAAAAAAAAAATGTGGTTCTGGTTACATAGCTGAAAGGTTTTATTTTTGACTTATCAGGACACTTTTGGTTACATTTTCTGCGGGGTCTGAAAAATTTGGAGAAAAAAAAAAAAGATTCAGGTACCCTTCTGATTTCTCAAAATTTTCATTATCTCCAAATTCATTTATTTTACCACAAACAATTTTCTTGCTGCAGTTCTGCATACAACTGAAGGTTCAGATATAATTACACAGAAGTGGGTGTGTTTGTGTGTGAACAATTATTCCCTTACTTATAATCATGGTTTATTTTATTGATCAAATACATAGTTTAACATTCATCAAAAATATATACTTAAGTAATATAAGATAATGTACATAATATAAGATAATGTACACATAAAGGATGTGCATTAGGGTGGGTCGAAAAAAAATATTTTATTTGCAAATCGCTATAGTGCGGAAAAGTAGCCTCCTTTAATAAAAAGAAAAATGACGTAAGAAAATTTAAACTCGATTGACATCTTCCGGTCATGCATCGTACTTGAAGTTTATGAAAATTGAACATTTTTCTTAAATTTTTTTCATGTTACTTAAAATTTGATGATCGATGTGCAAAAGTTTCTTATGCTTATTTTATGGTTCAATAAAGTAAAATAAATTAAAACATCATTGATATTGCAATGTTTATCGGTCACACAATGTGTTCGAAAAACTGGAATTGACCAAATTTTTGCAAGTTTCATTGTACAGCTCTTTTCATGCTTTGTCAGAACAAAATGACCCAGAATTTACCATGAAGAAGTGGCTGCACATTGAGTTTCACCTACACTCTATCCAATCAACCATCCAAAGTAGGAGAGTGTATGTACTTTACATTATAGTTACCAAAATTGACTAGGATTTACCGGTTTACAGTTTCTTCTATTGTTTCTTCTCCAAGTGTTCATGTTTAAAGTCTAACTTTTGCACAATGAAACTTGCAAAAATTTAGTCAATTCCAGTTTTTCGAACACATTGCGCGACCGATAAAAATTGAAATATCAATGTTTTAATTTATTTTACTTTATTGAACCATAAAATAAGCATAACAAACTTTTGCATGTCGATCGTAAAATTTTAAGTAATATTAAAAAATTAAGAAAAATGTTCAGTTTTGTCAATTTTCATAATCTTCAAGTACTATGCGCGACCCGAAGATAGCAACTGATCTTATAATTTTTTATGTTGTTTTTCTTCTTATTAAAAGAGGCAACTTTTCCGCACTATAGCAATTTGAAAATGAAACTTCATTTTTTTTTCAACCCACCCTGTTGTACATACATTTTGAAGTTGTGGAAAAAGAAAATTCAATTTTCCTCCCATTTTGCCCAAAAATCCCGCCTGGGCTGTAAGTGAACAATTATTCTCTTATTTTATTAATCAAATACATAGTTTAACATGCACTAAAAATATATATTTAGGCATAAAGTGTAAGATGTACACATGTTTAAATTAGATATTTTGTGGTTGTGGGAAAAAAAAATTCAATTTTGCCCAAAAAAACCCGCCCGGGCTGGGTTTTTTACAACCCTGCTGACGTGTTGTCCCCTCCCCTGCATTATATAGTCCCTCTGTATCAATAAAATGAATGTTGCAGAATCTTTGTATTAATAAAATGGTTTCTTACCCCTTGAATTGATAAAGTGAAAGCTGTTGATCCCTTTTGTCTATAAAATGAAGGTTGTCTAGCCATTATATCAATAAAAATATCGCTATTAAAATGAGTCGACCTCATCCTAACTCATGAAGCCTTCTCAAGGCTTGTCTTGAAAAAGCACCCCGCCCCGCAATATCACTAGAAATGTCTGCCTACCAATCTTTAAATGCCTATGTTGGTAAAAATGCAATTGGATTTCACCTAATTTTCATAAGGGGCTCCCCTGCACTCCAGGCTCATGAACCATGCCCGGGTTTACCCATGTGTTAAGGCGACACTACCAAAGGAAGGGGGGGGGGTCTATGGACTACTGGTTAAGAACCCCTGGTATAGATAAACATGTATGTTTGTTAATACACATCTATTTTTGTCAAAATCTAAACTTTGCCACAAATGAAATGTTAATTTGTTGGCCGTTTTATGAGACGCATGTTTTTCATGAATGCCTTTTTTTTTCTGTTTTCGATTTAAAGCACTTTAATTTCCAATGTTAATTATCACATGTTCTCTATTCAGGTTTGTGATTGGCTGTCGAACGTGGTTCTTATTTCGAATGGGAAATGTTTTTTTTTCCTCGAGGACCAATGTAATAAATGATAGCTTTTTCGGAATTTTTCACGAGAGAGAGAGAGAGATATTCTACAAATTGAAATATTTGTGTCATGTATAAACACAGATTGTGTGCGTGTGATAATAATTCCGCCGATTGAACTATCATCGTGGTGCTCGATATAGTTAGTTAACATTGACAAAAACCCAAAAATAACTCTCATCAAGCATAGTTTCGCTTATGTAAATGTGTGATTCATCATTTCTTTTTTTCTCCCCAGTTTCTCGACACTTGACCACAATCAGTGTATATTTCGGGATGTTATTACAGGGCCTTACGCTGAAGAATTAATTGCTATGAAGACCTAGATAGAGAAGAAAAAAAACGGAACAATATTTTTGTATATTTTTCTTAGAGGTATCGATTTTTGAAGTATAAACGCATATATATCTAAATATATATATATATATTGTGAGGCTTATAATGTTATTTTGTAAAAGCTCTTCGTTAGGTTGTCTGTCCTAGGGGACCTGCTGGACCCTATAGATCATCTTTAACTATCCCGTCGTTTGTACAGTTTACCTTTTGTTTTTTTTTAAATTGATACAACATTTAGTTTTGTCCACTCTGTATTACTTCCCACACAACCGCATGTTCGTATACATATATATAAATATTCTGGACTGAAGTTTATATAATCGCATTTCGAAAATAATAACCAGTCGATCAATTTGTATATTTATCGTAAAATAGTTGATTTTTCCCCTCCTCCATCGAGGGAATTTGTTATACTGAGATGTTTCGTGTGTTGTTTTTTTTTTGTATCGAAGAAACAATTTGGCCGATGATTATTGGAAAAATATATAGATATTTTTTTCGAATTACAAGTTCCTTTTTGTTTCCTTACTCGTGCTTTAGTTCCATGAAATTTGTTTTTCTTAAATGCTTGAATAAAAACTTGGGTTTGTATTGAAACTTTTATGTCGTGTGTGACTGAATCAATGGCCAATGAATCGTTATTTTGATTAAGGCAAACTGAAAAGATAATATATACAAGATGTCCCATAAGTGCTAGCATGGCCTTTATCTCATCAACCATTGCGTCGAAAGCAAATCCCATGGTATCGGGAGAGGTACGCGAACAATTTTCAAATATTAAAGAAATTTCATTTTTCAATCAAGATATTCCTTCTTACAATTAAACAATCTTTCACTTTTCAGTATTAGTTATTCGACGTCCCATGTGTACTGGATTCAGGATCGTCAGCATGAGGAACATGCAAAGATTCTGGATAATTCGGCGGTCAGCTAGTCTGGCCCGTTCAGTAATCCAGTGTTTTTTGAGGGTTTTCTTCGAACGTAGAAAAGGAAATCATGTCACTATGTCTGTACATAGAAGTTTATATTATTTAAATAGGCTTTTTCAATTGGAGCCCCAGTAATGTGGCACATCCTGGTCTGATATGTGCCGGGTCAGCAAGTTTGCTATACATTGCATATCCATGAATTGGTGGGGACGGGGAGCAGGCTACGTCTAATTACAAAATTTATTGGGGAGGAAGGCAAGCACCACGAATCCGAGTGTCTATGCCAAACATGGTGTAGGCAAGATGAACTGCTACCGCCAAACGTACATACACAAGTTTGTTTCACTGCGTACATTTGTTTATTCATGTGTTTTCCTGAGACTTCATTGGGAAATTGGGGCTCTAAAATGTTTAATTGTAAAAAGGGGGTCATGTCCGCATCAGACTTTACTCTCTCGTGGCTATTCTTAAGAAATTGAAATTTAAAATCCCCTCTGAGGGATTCATTAAATGTATTCCACAGACACTGCAATTGAATTTTTTACTAAAAGAAATTATTGGACAAGATATACATATTTTGCCTCTCCTGAAAACTTGAGACGACCCCCTTTTTACATTTAGCAATTCAATTTATATGTATGCATTTACATTTAGATAAGCCGGTTCCGTCATTGACTCTGGAGGGTGGGGGGGGGGGCGTATCTCCACCCATAGATTTAATAAATATGTTCAACATATCAAATTTCTCTTTCAATGAGTGGAAAAAGCCCCCCCCCCCCTCGACTTCTCTTAATACTTAATCTATTCCTATATTTGTTTACAGCTAGCGAATGCGCGCGAAATTAATAAAATATTTCCTATAGCATCAATTAATATTAATTACAAAGTCACCAATATGCTGCGTTTGTTAACAATGGTTAGAATTTCACAATGTTCCATTAAACATTTCTGATTTCATTTCAGTCAAAATTTTTAATCGATTCCCAGACCCGATATATACACTCATTGTCATAAAAATTTGCGCACCAAGAAATAATTGTGGGATCGAAATGAAAATTGGCCTGAAAGTACATGTCGGGCAGATATGCAAATGATTAGAAATGCAGCGTGATTGCGCATTGCATAATGCCACTAGAGGGCGTTGAACTTCGTTCTCCTTGGAGAATAAAACAGGTAAGCAGAGCTTGCTGGAGTGTATTTAATCGTTTGCAAAGGAAATGCTGAGGTAGACATGCCGTTACGCCGCCGTCGAAGACCATATGAGCAGTTGTCAGAGTTCGATAGGGGAAGAATCATCGGGATGATGGAAGCTGCTGGGTGGTTAGCTCGTCAACTAGGCCGTTCTGATTTTACTGTGAGGAGGCGTTGGGACCAGTGGACAGAAGAGACGTCATTTACACGGCGACCAGGTTCAGGACGCCCTCGACAGACCAGTCGTCGAGAAGACCGTCACACCATCCGAAACGCACGCGTAGAGCCAACTGCCTCATTGGCCGCTATCCAGACGCAGGCAGCAGCTTCACTACGGGCCCCTGCGTCTTCCCGAACCATCGCAAGGCGCCTGGCTGAAGGACATCTGGTATCGCGGCGCCCATTACGTGTGCTGCCAATGACACCCACCCACCAACGCCTCCGTTTGGAGTGGTGTCGAGCACGACGGGATTGGACTGCAACGGAATGGAACCAGGTCGTCTTCAGCGACGAATCGAGATTCAACTTGAGCAGTGATGACAATCGTGTTCGTGTGCTGAGGCCCCGTGGTGAACGCTTCAATCCTGCCTTCGCTTTACAGCAACACACCGCTCCCACAGCTGGTGTCATGGTATGGGGTGCCATTCCTTACGATACACGGTCACCCCTAATATTGATCCATGGCACAATGACAGCCCAGCGGTACGGCCATAACATCCTTCAGCCACATGTGTTGCCACTCATGGCAGGGCTCCCAGGAGTCATTTTTCAACAAGACAATGCTAGGCCACACACAGCAAGGATGTCACAAGACTGCCTCCGCCACATTACCACCCTTCCCTGGCCTGCTCTATCTCCAGATTTGTCACCAATCGAGCTTATCTGGGATCATTTGGGACGGCAAGTGGAACACCCTACGAGGTTGGTCGAACTAGAGGCGCATTTACAGCAACTGTGGTACGAGATGTCATCATACGGAACTTGTATGCCTCAATGCCCGCTCGTATCGCATCGTGCATTCGCGCTAGAGGGGGTCCAACAGAGAACTAAAACTTCTGTTCATCTGTACTTTTTTCTGCAATAAATGATCCTTTTTCTTGGATTTTCTAATCACTTACTTATATCAACGTAGTACTTACATGTGTAAAATTTCGTTTCATTTTGACGACTTCTTCTGGGTGCGCAAATTTTTATGGCAATGAGTGTATATTTGGCCGGTGGAAAATAAATATTCATTGTACCCAGTGCCGTCTTAACGCATGGGCCCACCCGGGGGACTCGAGAATAGGGAAGGGGGACCCTCAAAAAATGAGTAGTTGAATTTTTCGAAAATTTGTCAGGTAGGGCCTCAGAAAAATCACTTGGCCCGGGGGCGCATGATGCTGTTAAGACGGCCTTGGTTCTAACCCCCCCCCCCACCGCCCCTTTCGAAGAAAAAAAATGAAAAGCCCCCCACCTCGAGAAAATTCTGCATACGTAGCCGACTGTATGTAATGTGCATAGGAATATACGCACCGGAATTTTCACATAAGCATGCGATGAATTGACATCATCATCATCGTGCCCCTCCCTCCAGATGTTCATTGGTGTGTGGGGGGGGGGGGGGTTCAACTGAATTGTCGGTGAATCTCTCCTGAATACGAAATCAAGTATAGTCCACCGATCACGAGAAGAACACTGGCTACGTCACGCCGGACGATTCTATTATTTACTTTTAGGTAAAGCAACTGCCCATCGAGAATAGCGCATTAGCAACGGTGCTTTAACGTTTGGCGTCTTTAGCGCTATTTTGGCCTCCTAGAAATTTTACTAAAAGCAGTAGGTGTAGTAGGTAGGGCCTCCAAAATATGGCTCGGGGATCCATGATGTTCTTAAGTCAGCCACCTCGTTGGGCAATTTGCCTGTTGTGGCGTTGTATTTGTATTGTATAAATCATTTTCGACCATGCCCCCCCCCCCACATTGGATGGGCTGATAAAATTCAGCCTATAGGAGAATTCTTATAATTTTCTTCTTTTTTTCCACACTGTAAATTCAGAATGGAGAGATCCCAGCCAGGATCCCAGCTACAGCATGAGAGGACCATTCTTCCGATGCCCTTAAGCATGGCCCCCACATCTTGCAGCCGGGCTCTCAGATTGGAATCTTCGACGGGTCACTCTAAAATGAATTTATAGTTGTAAAAAATGATTAGAATCATCCAGCGCTGGATCCCTGTCAGCTCTGCTCTGGTGGGGGGGGGGGGCATGCCCTTAAGGTGGCTATAGAAGTAACTGCAAATTTGACAAGCGGGCATGTTAACGATGATATGGCTATAAGAGAAGGTAAACAGACGAAGAATGGCTAATTGCTAGCAGGTGGCATTCTCTTGCTGCGGTATAGAAATTAAACCGAACAAAATGCCATATAATTTACAGTAGCAATAAATTATTATATCAAAATAATACTCCTTTTGTATTAAATTATTAATTTAAAGTACACTCATGTCCATAAATTAAGGGTAATGCCAGCTCCGGCAAATAAAGGTTCAGAAACAAAACAAACGTTGTGGTCGGCTGAAGTTGGTTTTCTGTGGTTCCCAACTTCAAGGCGCAAATGCGAGCCGATCTCCCCGTTAAAAAGTCTCGCCACAGAGAGCAACAGTCCTACAACGGTAAATCATTCAACCATAACACTTCACTCATAGTTAGAAAAAAAAAAAAAAAAACTGGGAGCAGATGACAGCACTACACATAACAAGCATTACACACAAACAAACTTTACGTCAGGTTGCACTACACGTACACGCACATTCCCGCATGTACCGGTTCGTTGGGGGGTTCCGCGGGGGGGGGGGGTGCATGTGTGGTGTAGCAGTAGTAGGTAGGGCCTCCAAAAAAAAATGGCTCGGGGATCCATGATGCTCTTAAGTCAGCCACCTCGTTGGGCAATTTGCCTGTTGTGGCGTTGCATTTGTATTTGTATTTATTCATAAAGCGCATTTATTAAACAAGAGATAAAGAACAAAAACGATGGTGTATGTATGATACCATTCATAAAAACTACGATTTTTGCTCCCTGGAGCAATTGTAAAAAATACTCCTTTACAAAAACTTGCTATTACATGGTTGGTATGATGGTTAATACATTGTATGTCTCCCATGCGATGAAATACAGTCCGTACAACGCCTAGGCATGCTGAGTATCAAATTATCGATGTGATCTTGGGGAAGATCACTCCACTCAGCAAGCAATGCTCTCCGAAGTTCCGGTACACATGTAGGAGGAGGTTGATGGGCTGCAACTCGTCGGCCAAGCATGTCCCACACGTGCTCTATCGGATTCAAGTCAGGTGAGAATGCTGGCCATTCCATACGGGTTATATCCTCAGATTCAAGGCATTCGTTTACGATGTTTGCTCGGAGAGGACGGGCGTTGTTATCCATAAACACAAATTCTGCGCCCATGGCACCCCTACACAAACGTACATGTTGTTCCAGAATGATGTCCCGATAAATTTGGGCTTTCGTGGTTCCGGTTTGAACATGCAGATCTGTTCTGGAACCCAGTATAATTCCACCCCAAACGAGCAATGCTGCACCACCGTAACTTTGTGTGTCGTTCAATGATGTTGTCTTGGTGGTAACGGGTACCTGGCGTTCTCCATATGAAAGTCCGACGTGAATCAGACTGCAAGCTAAACCAGGACTCGTCGGAAAACATCACACAAGCCCACTGTGACAATGTCCACATTGCTTGCATGTTCTCTACTCCAGGCTAATCGCTGCCGACAGTGAGTTGCCTTGAGCGGAGCACATCTGACAGGCCTGCGAGCATATAGACCAATATCTCCCAAACGTCTGTACACGGTTTGCCTTGAAATTGTGGTACCCGTGGCTGCAGATAGCTGACGAGACAGGTCAGATGCTGTGCTCCGTCTGCTTCTTTTGGCAGTTACTGCCAAATACCGGTCTTCATTCGGCGTTGTAACTCGGGGGCGACCTGTACTGTAACGTCTACTGACATTTCCGTTATCTTGGAATCGTTGCCAAAGCATAGAGATGACACTTTGGGCAATTCCAAGTTCCTCGGATACTTCCATCTGAGTACGCCCACATTCCAGGCTGCCGATAATTCTACCACGTAAAAAATCATCCACATGCGTCCTCTGTGTCATAACTATTCGCTTATGGCACTGAGCGCCTTACAGAACTCTTGTGAACAATTTCACTTCTTTGCCACCATTCCTTATATACCCCCCCCCTCTTACACTCTCGTCATTGTGACGTACTATCGGCATCATCTGGTGGCTTCCTGAAATTTGCATATCATTCTTGCAGATGTGCGTGATAATTCTACAGGTGAAGTTTTTAATTTAGATTTCGATTTCCGTGTGATTCTGAATTATCCTTAATTTATGGACATGAGTGTAATTTAAAATTAATTTATTTTATTATTTTAGGAATTCAGTTATTAATTTAAAGTAATTTCACTCCTTTCATTACTAAATGATCACCACTCCCTTCGAATTTTTCGAGTAGTACTTCTTTTAACAAACGCCAACACAAAAAGCTCCCTCAAACGTGTCTTCGACTGACGGAGTTCACTGAAGCGTGAAGAATACCCGCATACCCGAGATTTGCGCCAAGACAGCCTTTACCGTGTGGCAACCCGGGATAATTTTTATCCTTTCCCCGTGCCGAAATGGACCCTCTACAGAGTGGGGGGTTCGCGTAACTCTTCTCGTGATCTGAGGACTATATCCACTCTCAATGGTTTAAGTGAGCTCCATTACAACCCCCCCCCCCCCCCCCCCACACACACACAATGGGCCCGGTACAAGTATTATTATTGATTTTTTACACTATAAATTCGCCCACTCAAATACTCAGTCTAGGGCAGTGGTTCTCAACCTTTAGAAGCCCACGGCCCGGTTGGTTTTGCTTTTGTGAGTGCAAGCCCGGTCATACACACAACCAATGTGAAATAAATTGGCAAAAATGAAACAGTGAAAACAGTTCACGGCCCGGTTAGACTGATGTCAGGGCCCGGCGGTTGAGAAACTCTGGTGTAGGGCGACCTGGCTCCAGGATGTGGGGGGGAGGGAGGGGCACTCTCGCAGAGAAAGGAAAAATTTTATTTTTACATGAAATGTTGCCTTCTGACTTCCCCCCCCCCACCACCACCACCAGATGGGAAAGGGGGGGGCATTTTAATTTAATTTTTACACCTTCGCAGACCTGATGTTTCTCTGAGCACAGAATTTTGCTATCCGTGCTGAACGACAAAATAACACGCTACCTTATGCGGTATAGGGAATTTTTAGTGGGGGGGGGGGGGGCAGAGCAGTGAATGATCAAAAGATTGATCTTGAGAGTTTGTAAGCATAGGAGTGACCAGGTCAGTGAGCGACCAAAGATTGACCAGAAAAGTGTGGAATAATGTAACACGTTGCTGCCGACGCGAAATTATACTGTTCGGTTCACGCGGCGCAAAACACCTATTCCTAGGAAAACCCGGCTTTACGCTCCGAAGAAAGAATTGAATTTGCCATCCAGTTCCGTTTGTGGGCTTGGATCGTAAGGAAATGTTGTGAACGAAAAATTCTGCTGTCGTCTGCTTCATTCTATGTACTTTGTTTTTAATGGCTCCTTATGCTCTTAAGAAAGAACTGAACTTGCAGTACAGTTCAGTTTGTGGGCTTGGATCGTAGGGAACTGTTGTCAACAAAAACTTCTGCTGTCGTCTGCTTCATTCTAGGTGCTTTGTTTTTGATGGCTCCTTGTGCTCGTAAGAAAGAACTGAGCTAGCTATTCAGTTCAGTTTGTGAGCTTTTCTCGTAGGGAAACATTGAATAATACATTGAATAAATATTGCTGGTTCTTGATCCGTATTCATTATATCTACACTGCTCAAAACATCTTTGAGCAAGCAAAAAAGTGAAGAAAACCGTGCCGGGTCGAGGAAGTAGAAGTACCGGAAGTAGGGGAAATTGTAGCTCCATACTTATTTGATTTTTTCCTTGGTGGAGTGACATTATCTTGTAAGTTCCGAATTTCGTCCACGCACGATTCAATCATCGCTTTCATGTTTGCAGCGATTTCCAACTTCAATGATTCAAACAGTTCATTAAATTCACTTTATGTTATAAATGAACAAAAGTTATTTGTGATCGGAGAATTCTTGTTATTCAAACCCAAATCCTCATGCAACTTGGTAAACATGTCTGTGATCTCAGCTTTGGTGATCCAATTTGACGTATCTGGAATGTCGCTTTGCTGTATCGAAGATAATTTCTCGCTTTGAGATTTTTTTCGATTTTCAAAAATCTTACGTGCATTGGCTAATGTTATGTGATTGACACACTTAAAATCCAAAATTTTTTGTTCCTGTTTAAAGTAATCACATGATCTGTCACTCGCTGCGTGCTCTTCCATGCAATTACTGCATTTCAATTTTTGAGAAACACAAGTTTCGGTGGGATGGTTTTCTGATCATTTTCCACACACAACAATAGTGGTTAGAACAATGCTTCATTGCATGGGTATATTTATGGCATTTTTTGCATTGTCGAGGATCAATAAATAGTTTTATGTTGTGGCGTTCAAGCCATAAAATTATTTTTTCTGGGAGGTAGTGGCCCAACGATTGCATGAGTATTGTGTTTGTTGGCTTACCTTTATACTTGAAACGACGTATTGATAGAACCATCATATCGTTTTTTCCCTCAATTTCGTCAGCAACATTTCCTAGATCTTCATCAACTTCGACGTCACGCAAGAGAAATCTTGATGACAATTCCTCCAGCATGAATTTTGAATTAACTGCAATACCCATGATGGATTTCAAGTCTAGAAGGTCACATGCAGTGCCGTCTTAAGTCATGGGCCCGGGGGGCCTCAAGCGAAGAGGGGGCCTCAAAAAAAAGAGATCTGGTTGAAATTTTCGAGAATTTGTTTGGTAGGGCCTCAGAAAAATCAATTGGCCTGGGGCCCATGATACTCTTAAGACGGCACTGGTCACATGCTGTATTAATGTTCGTTGTTTCGATTATTGGGTCGCCCTTCGCTGTGTATTTCACAGCCTGTAGATCTTTCGATGATCGAAAGCCTTCAGATAATGCCTGGCTGAAGACTTTCGGTTTCGATTTCGGAAACTTGGTATCAATCGGAACCAACATGATATGAAACGTAGAAAATCCTAGAAAGTCAGGTTTTTTTTTAAAAATATCCATATGTGAATGATTGGTTTGGAAAACACATGGGTCATCCACTTCCATGTTTGTATTTTTTGATGTATCACCACATTTCTTATCTATCATAAAATAAATTTCTAGTTGAGAGCAAACGAAAGGGGAGAGAGAGAAAAAAACCACAAAAAAACAAATTTGAATAAATACGATTCAGACAAAAACAAAAAAAATATTCTCTTTCAACAAAGGATAACCGGTTTTTCTCGCAGCGAACACTCGAGCGTCCTTCCCGTAACGTGGCTGAACGCCGAATCATCGCGTATAGTTGTCCTTTCACTGTTCTCTAAAAAATTATTTGGATCTTTTTTTGGTCAGCATAGTGGCGCGATCTGTTGGAAAATGATGTCACACTGATGGTGCACGCGCGAACGTCCTCCTTGCTCTCTTTTGAAATATGGCAACCTGAATGTCAGCTGATGTCCTGTTGGGAAAAAAAAAATGGGACATTTTTGAAAAAATAATAATATGGATGTGCAAGAATATAAGAATTTCTATAAAATAAGTGTCATATAATCACTCTGAATATTTTGGCAGGTGCTCTACAAAAAATTATTTTCATTGCGACTCAATTCATTATTTATTCTGAGTGGCAACACCACTAAAAGTTTAGCACTTAAGTTGAAAACTTTCCGTGTGTAAATATTTACAATTTCCTGTAAATTTGTTTTGATCGTGGAAATAACGTTGTTAGTCTCCACTACACTAGATGGAACCATAGTCGGTTATTTCTCCTCGTAGTCTTAAATAACTGCAAAAATTTACAATATTATTATCCCAATCAGTGGTGTAAAAAAAAAATTTCAATTCCAAATATATCAGTTGCGTAAGGGATTTTTTTTTTTCCTATTTCCTACACATAAATAATATCGATTCATTTTCAGTATTTAGTAGAAAGGGCTGCAAGGCGTGCTTGCACACCCCCCCCCACATCCTGAAACCGAGGCTGTTGGCACCCCTTTCTTCCCCCCCCCCTTTTGAAGCTTTGGTATGATCCCCCCACTTGGCGATTTTTGGCGACATTTTTCGCCATACAATGTGGTGTCGGAAAGCATCTAGAGGGCGTTTTCTCCAGAGTGGATGAAACATTGACTTTTGTAGAACCATTCGTTATTTGTATGGTTACTCGCTTATTCACTAGCTCATTCACCAATTCATTCTGTCACTCACTTACTCAATCACTTGATCACTCATGCACTTGTGACAAACTGTTGCCATGAATTTTCTATAAGCATGCCGACTTGGTGACTTTTTTTTTCGTGCCGAATCTGTCTTTTCTAGTTTTGGCAACTCTTTATCTACCCCGCATAAATTATCCCAGTATTTTATTAATAAAATTATTGTGTACAATTTTTCATAGTTTTCCCGCATTTCTGATATATAAGGGGTGATCAAATGAAAAGGTACGAAACGACACGGCGGGTACAAATGTAGACTTTATTCAAAATATACACCATAGGCCTGAGCACAACGATCCCACTGATGAAAAGCTGCAGGATTCCTTGTTTCTAGAATTCCTGTGGCCGTGACGAGACCCAGTCCTTCACAGCGTCCTTGAGTACGTCGTCCGAGTTGAAGCGCTTCCCTTTCAGGTGTTTCTTCAGTGGACCAAACACATGGAAATCGCAGGGCGACATGTCCGGACTGTAAGGCGGATGGTCCAACGGCTCCCACTTGAACTTGGCCAGTTCCATGTGTGTGACTTTGGAGACGTGTGGACGCACGTTATCATGGAGCAGAACCACACCCTTCGTGAGCAGCCCTGGTCTTTTGTTCTTGATGGACCTGCGTAGGCGTCGGAGTGTCTCACAGTACACATCAGAGTTAATGGTTTTTCTGTGTTTGAGGAATTCCACAAGTAGCGGACCTTGAACGTCGAAAAAGACGGTGAGCAACACCTTGCCTGCTGACGGCACGGCTTTGAACTTTTTAGGGGGAGGTGACGATGAATGCTTCCACTGCATGCTGTCCCGCTTTGTCTCTGGCTCGTAGTGATGGCACCAGGTCTCATCACCTGTGACGATCCGCTCCATGAAAGCGGGGTCTTCCTGATACCGAAACAGATGTTGGAGTGCTAGCCCCATACGCAGTTCCTTTTCCCAAGCGGCGCACACCTTCCGATATCGCAACCTGTCGTGAACAATTGTCCACACGGTTCCATAGCTGACATCCACCTTCACCGCCAACATTCGCAATGTGACACGCCGATCACTTCTCACTAGGTCGTCCACCTTGTCGATGAGATCGCTCGTGATGACAGTGTTTGCCTGGCCTGGTCTCGGGTCATCACCCACACTCTCGCGGCCTGCACGAAAACGGGCTCCCCATTTTCTGACAGACTTGTCAGAGACACATTTCTCCCCGTAAACTATCACCATCCGGCGATGAATAGCTGCTGGTTTCTCACCTTCCGCTGTCAGAAATCGGATAACACCTCGCTGCTCCTCAATCGTCGAATTTTGCAACACGAACACCATCTTGTCCTCATACAGACTGCCGCATCATTTGGATGCCGCTTTTGATAAGAGCCTCTGCTCTCTCCTGCGCATGCGGGCGCCCGCGCATGCTCCGATCCCAGTCAGAGACTCCAATCGCATCCCGAGATGTCTCGCTACGTTCTCCCATGGCGGAATATGCAATATTTAACTGTTACGTTTTTACGTCGTTTCGTACCTTTTCATTTGTGATCACCCCTTATATATTTTGATTGATATCGCACATTAGATGCAGGTACCTTGTTGAATTTCGGGACAACAGAAGTGAAAGCTGTATATCCGAAGATGGTGTCACTTTCCGCTATTACTGCAAAGGTTTCAACAGTTGGTTGATACGAAGATAGATCCAGGAAAAAAAATCCTATTGGTCTCACAGGGAAACTAACCCACGTCCTCTCACTTGCAGAGTGAGCACACTAGGCTACCTAAGCCACTGAATCCTCTTTCCTTAGAGCTCATGTGCGCTAAACCAGCACTTCCTAGAGATATGCAGAAGGCCTCCACACACTACTCGGGAGATCAGTCAAGTGGTCCATCCTCATACTCAGAATATTCAGGGAAAAAAATTCCACTGCACATGCTAGTATTATCGTTGTGCAGAAAAGAAATGATCGGGCAAAAAGTTGGAGAGCTCTATGTCCCCACATCCAATCACTGTGCAGTGTTTGTTGTAAGCCAACCCAGAAGATTCTAACGGCAAAATAAGAAGATGTAACATCCCTTAATGGGGTCACGTGCCCGGTTTGAATTATCCAGTTAAAGGCAGACAACAAGCAGGAAACAAACAAACAAGTTGTTTTGTATCACTTCAAAAGGCTTTATTACAGTAACGGTTATTTTACATTTCTTATTTTATGGTTATTTTACATATTTAAGTTAGACTTCGTTCATTAAAACAATATTTTTTGCGTTAAAGTCAATTATTCTGACATCAATTTTAGTTATAAAAAAGCGTGGATCTCACCGCAGAAGTCCATGTCCATTTAGCCGGACATCACCTTTCTTCTCGCAGACCAAGAGATGCAAGTGCACTAGATACAATAGCGATGTAGATCACGTCGTTGGAACCAACCGAAGAACAATGTCCCAAGTTTCAGAGCGAGTCGTCAGCAGCCAGTTTTCAGGTAGACCTCCCAGCAATCATCAATGACAGTTCATCGGAATCCTCTCCAGCGTGGTCCAACTCCCCGGGTAAATGGCTTACATCCCACCAGGGACAGAGCCTGGACTACGACTGGCCTTTAAGTTCATCGGAGTCCAGCCAGTTGAACGTCGACGATAGAGGTACTGGACGTTTCTATAGCGTTAGACCAGAAGTTTCGTCACGAACCAGACCATTCAGGGTTTCATCTGCCAGAGGGCAACTAGTCACGGGTTGAACTGCAAGACTCTTTAATTGGTTATTTAGCTTTTATAAAAACATCTTCACCGGACCCGCCGGGAACAAGAATGGTAGTTATTTAGATCATATTATATTAAAATTTCATGACCATTCTTCCACCGGCAACACTCCATCTCTCGATAAAAAATTCAACAATTCACAAAAATAATTTGCATGCAAAACAAAGTCAAAAAATATTTCAAAATTCCTCAGTGGCAACGCTAAACATAATCGGGCGAGCTGGCTAGGCTCTCCGATCATGCCTGTTACGTCAAACACTGAAAAACACAAAAATAAAATAATTATTCCGGCGGAAGTCTGCAGCCAACCGCCAAAACAGGTAAGTAAAAATTACAATAACATTATAACAAGACGATGTGATATCTTCCCCGGGAGAATCCCCAAACTAAATAATTATTAAGCATATGTCACATGAGAAATAAATTTTGATGGGACATCAGCCGCCCGACCTTGGTTCCGCCCTCGTCAAACGACCGCAAGACCCCACCCTATGGCCGTAGGACTAAGCAGACTTTCTGGCTCGTGACGGTATACCAGCAGAACTTCTGGATGGTTTCCGGTAGCTGAGCGGTCCCTGGGGCTTAAACATGACTATTTCCCACATAACAATTTAACAACAGTAATGGAGAAGGACGTTATCCTGATCCGTTGCAAAGAAACGAAACAGATACTGTGGTTTTCAAAACATGGCTAAGTAGTCTTATCAGATTACCTTCATGACGTTACAGATGAACTTGGCAACCTGTACGGAAACCTTCTATCTCTAGGAGGTGCTGGCTGAGCAGGGTTGTACGTGAATAGCCAGACCTAACTTGGGCCAAAGTTCACAATCACTGCCTCCAGATGGCGACTTATTCGAAGACAATGTAACTTTCTGCTATTACTATGAAGCTTTTGCCCACTGGCTGATGTGAAGATAAACCCGGCAAAGAAAATGAAATTGCCATTGTGGAAAAACGAACTTACATTCTCTCACTTGCCGAGTGAGTGCTCTAGATCGCCATACTAAAAAGTCACAGAATCCTCTATCCTTAGAGCTCATGTGTGCTGAATTGGGGCCATACATGGACAGCTGGGATTAACTCAGGCAAAAGCTCACAATTTCTGACACTGCCACCAGATGGTTGTTTATCCGAAGATGATGTCACTCTCCACTATTACTTCAGAGGTTTGAACAGCTGGTTGATGCGAAGATAAGGCAAGGTTCCCCACAAACTAATTTCTTTTACCCCGAATTTTTTCTTTTTTATCTTTATCTTTGTATAAGCCAGTTTTCGAAACCTTTGTAGAAGCAGCTTGTAAGAATCAAAATGGGTGAATTGAACATGATTGTTATAAACGAGAGATACTGCATTAATTTCTTTTGTACCAATCTTTAATGTCTACAATGTTAAAAATGTTTGGCAATTGAAAATCGCCAAGAGGGAAAAACCTGGGATTTTGGCAACAATCTCTCTCTACTGAATCTTAGCTGCCAAAAAATTTTTTTTTAGAAGACCTTGTGCATCCTTGTCACCTAGATCGACATGCAACAAAAATTTAGAAAATTTTGTCTCCTCCCGAGAACTTGATTCAGTAATCACAAGTGGATAATTTTAGCAATCGATTTGTATCAAGCCCGAGATTCATCAAACGCTACTCTAAATTATGAATTTGTATTTCTAGAAGGAGCAACTGACTGCTGAGAAATGGGACCGGAAACCAAGACAGAATCAAATGAAAGTGAGACAAAGTTCAAGGTCATTGTGCTCGGCGAACCAAACGTTGGGAAGACTTGCCTAACATTCAGGTTCTGCGACAACGATTTCCCCAAGTCGGTTTGCGCCACTGTCGGTTTTGATTTTCGTGAGAAGACAGTCAAAGTTGACGGGAAGGATGTGAAGGTAAGTAAAGAATCAGTTCGGGAAATTTTGTAAGGGGGGAATACAACAGTTATTAATATTATCTGTCCAAATGTTCCAACTGAAGCCCATGGCGATGCGATCCTTGGCGTTGATCATCGACTGAAATATTTTTCAGAGGCTGAACATAAGAACCTTCAAAGGAGTCCGAGAAGGCTTTTTATCTGATCTTTTTTTTGTGCCAGAAGTGTCGAACCATACTCAGTAATTTTGTTGACCACTCATTCCACTAATTTGTTGTTCTGGGCTATATCCAGCTAAGCCCCTTCACTGAAAATATACCTTGGTCGCTAAACTACTCTATTTGTCACTCACACACTTGCACACTTTCTTAGTAACTCTTTTGGTCTTCCACTGACCTGGTCCCTGGCTCTTATGTTTTTCTCATGATTACACACTCTCTAGGTCAGTCTTTTGATCACATACTGACCTGGTCCCTTGCTCTCAAAGTCACTTTTTGGTCTTTCATTGAATTTATCCCTGGCTCTCTAGGTTATCTTTCTTTAGGTCACTCACAGACCTGGTCCCTTGCTCTCTAGGTCACTTTTGTGGTCTTTCAATGATGGTCCCTTGCTCTCTGCTTTTTTCTCATGCTTACACACTATAGGTCTTGCTCTCTTGGTCATTCTTGTAGTGTTTTAATGACCTGGGCCCCTTTGCTCTCTAGGTAATTCAGACCTGGTCCCTCGTTCTCTAGGTCACTGTTTTAGTCTTTCAATGATGTCCTCCCTCTGTTTGTAGGCCTATTCTTTTCACTGTTTACTGACCTGGTCCCTTGCTCTCTAGGTCACTTTTGTGGTCTTTCAATGATGGTCCCTTGCTCTCTGCTTTTTTCTCATGCTTACACACTATAGGTCTTGCTCTCTTGGTCATTCTTGTAGTGTTTTAATGACCTGGGCCCCTTTGCTCTCTAGGTAATTCAGACCTGGTCCCTCGTTCTCTAGGTCACTGTTTTAGACTTTCAATGATGTCCTCCCTCTGTTTGTAGGCCTATTCTTTTCACTGTTTACTGACCTGGTCCCTTGCTCTCTAGGTCACTTTTGTGGTCTTTCAATGATGGTCCCTTGCTCTCTGCTTTTTTCTCATGCTTACACACTATAGGTCTTGCTCTCTTGGTCATTCTTGTAGTGTTTTAATGACCTGGGCCCCTTTGCTCTCTAGGTAATCCAGACCTGGTCCCTCGTTCTCTAGGTCACTGTTTTAGTCTTTCAATGATGTCCTCCCTCTGTTTGTAGGCCTATTCTTTTCACTGTTTACTGACCTGGTCTCTTGCTCTCTAGGTTACTGTTTTGGTTTTTCACTTACCTGAGTCCTCGACCTCTAGGTCACTCTTTTGGTCTTTCAGTGGCCTGGTTCTCTAGATCATTCTCATGCTTACACCAGGCCCGTCATTTGGGGGGGGGGGGTCGTGGGGAGCCGTTACCCCCGGCTTTGGAAAACGTTACATACATTGAGTACATTTTCTTTGTCCCTCCAGGAAAAGATTGTAATGGATCAATTTTTGAATTTTTATTTTACTGTTTTGGTTTTTCACTGAGCTGGTCCCTCCATCTGTAAGTCATTCTTTCATTGTTCACTGACCTGGTCCCTTGCTCTCTTAGTTACTGTTTTGGTTTTCTACTTATCTGGGTCCTTGCTCTCCAGGTTACTCTCATGCTTACACTGTCTCAGTCCATCCCTTGCTCTTTAAGGTCATTCTTTTCATCTTTCACTGACTTGGTTCCTGTCTAGATCACTCTCATCCTTACACGCACTCAAAAATTAGTGGCTGTCTCTTTTAGAAGACTGCGGCCTGGTCAATTTATTTTCCTAAGTGGAACGTCCGGTCATACACACGACTAACAGAAAGTAAATGGGGGGGGGGGGGGGGGTTGAATGAACAGACAAATCACTCACGGCCCAGTTTAACTCATGTCAGGGCCTGACCTGCGACTCGGCAGTTGAGAAGCACTGCTCTAGACCGGACTTATGGACAATGAGGCTTTTTGGATCACATGATATTTCCCTCTTTCTTGAGGGACATACAAGGTAACCAATATGGCAACTTCATGTGCGATTCATGAAAGAAACAAATCTAAATTGACCCTTAGCGCTCCGCACATTTTTGTACCACTGCCTACCAGCAACTCCGGCCCATTTTTGCAGCGGAACGAGTGAAACGGAGTCTTATTTTAAGTGAGAAGAATTACACGTGCTTGTGAATGTTTTTAATTTAAAAACATCCTAAACTATATGGATTGATGCAATTGGATAATATGAGACAATACGGAGACATTAATTCTCATTTTCCCTCTTGAGAAGATATAAATAAAAAGTTGAAATTAATGTTATTGCATGGATATCCACCTCAAAAGTGGGTCTGGCTCATTATTTTATATTTAATTTTCTAGGTTTCGTATCTCTAAGCGAGCTCAATATTTCGAAAACCAAAGATTCAATTCAATTTTTTAAATTATTGATGTGGCGGAAAAGGGGAAAACCTTACTAAATTTCCGCATTTTTACGCTTAAAATCGGAAATTTTAACATTAATCTCTATGGGGATCATCCACTGTACGTCCCTCAGTAGTGATGCTGGTGATGATTATGACGTCTATTCGAAAAGCCTCATTTGTGAAGCCAATTCACGCGGGAACACACATCGTACGTCGCCATCGTCGCTGACAGCTTGGATGTTTACGCAATCGCATGCTGTGAGCACTTTAACTTCTCAAGATCGGTCAGCGATAGTCACATAAGTCCCGATTTCGTTCTTTTCGGGAGAGCTGTCAGAACCATGTATATAATAACTGTAAATTTCAGTTTTATGTAAAGTCAATGTCCTCACTTTATTACGAAATTTTGTATATTGTATCGCATCGTACTTTCGCTATCAGCAATATGTCTGTCACTAATGCCGAGGGTGCCGCTGCTCGAATCGATCGTACAGAGGTCCAGGGGTGCAAGAGCTGCGCCAATTGCGCCAAACTGCGCCGAAACGGTTCTCTTGCTACATGGTGCGCCAAGGCGCCGAATCCCTGCGCATTTGCGCCAATTCTTGTTTGTGGTTCGCGGAGGTACCGCTAATGCACTGTAGTACGTCAAATACCCTTAATTAAGCAAAAATTCGCATGAAAATGATGTTCACGGGACACGTTCTTTCCGAGACACGGAAAAAGATACGGGGGGGGGGGGTTAGAAACTTCAATTTTATTTTCACTTCCCACCATCTACCACAATCGAGTTATCTCGTGACCTTGGAAAGTAGTTATACTACCTTGAAGTATAAAGTCCTGTACTGTTATTGGTATAACTGGCGGGCTATCAAAGTCCCTGAATAAATATGCCGAATTTTCCGATTTCGGAGACCGTTTTTTCTCCTGCTATATACTGAAAATAACGGTAATTTCGCGGCTGCCAATCTGCGTTCTAAGACGGCATGCATCGAAAAGAGGATTGGTTTACTCGTTTAAATTACCGAAATTTTTCGGAGATCGTTGGGAAAAAATAGAATGTAAAAATTCCATCTAAAATATTCATAGTTTTGTCATCTAGCCACTATGCGGTCATGTGGTTATCATCGGCGGTTGCCGATCGTAACAATTTCACATCGCGAAAATCCGGATTTGGCGAACGGGGCCGGCTTGAGCGAAAAAAATCTCTACCCATGCAGAACCTTTTTTTTTTTTGGCGCTACTGACCACGTTTTTTTTGGTTGACAAACCTTTTTCACCCTTTCAACTCCATTTGGCACCCCTCCTTGAGCGGCGCCCAATATGGCCGCACGGTCCGCCACTGCATTGGTGGGGGAGTGGCATGCTCTTAACAACAGTCAGAGGAAGGAGTTTGTACTAGGGCATGCTCATTTTACATAACTTCTGTGAGATACCTAATATATATTAATGTCCTACTTTTCCAAAACATGTTGGAGAGAATGAAATATTTGCACCCTTTCTTGTTTTTCGCACTCCCTCTCGTGCATTGCTGGGATGGTACATTACTCCCTCACGTATTGCTGGGATGTTGTTTAACATTGTATCACCAACAGAACTATTGATTATGTGTGATGAATGGGTTGTACTACAATCCAAACAATTACAAGAAGTGAAATCAGTTCAGAGAATAGATAGATAGATATTGGGCAGACATATTCAAACTTTGTAACTTTGAAAGCTGCCCAAAGTTCAAAATTTTGCCAGTTTTGGTGAAGACTTTTTTATCTTCAGCACATGGTAACACAGACAGTGAAAAAGAGTTCATTGTTAACAAATAAATAAAAGTCTGTTCGAACATTGAAAAATCTGTCCTTGCAATTCTTTAATGTTTAATGGAATAAGACATACAAAATCTTATGTTCAAGGGCATAAAAAATTGGAAAAAAATATTCATTGAGATGCTGTACTTCTGAAAGCGAATCGTGATTTGTAATCTATTAACATGCTATTAGGTTGAGAAATTCTTTAAGTAAATAAGGTATTTATATTTTTCTCATTTTTTGCATTTTGCTTTTAAATTTAATAATCCCTTTAAATTCTGTGAGAAGCCAATTTTTTTTTTTTCACGGAAACTCTTATTATATTCTGCACGCACTTTTTTTGCTATATCAGGAGGAATAAGATTTTGGTGTTCAAGCAGCAGAAATTCTTGCTGCCTAGGTTTTCAGTATGCATGTTGCTTAATTTGAAAAGAGTAATAATTTGTATTCGTCATTTCAGTAATACACGTTTTATTAATGACAGATAAGATAATTCAGAAAAAATTTAAATGGCTTTTAATTTGTGAATGGAATTTATTTAGAATTATTTGTTTCAACCATTTTTGGCAAAACTTTTCACATTTCACAGAAAAATTACTCCTTATATTGCAGATATAGTTCGTGTTTAGTTCTGCTCCATTTTCAAAATTTCTGCTCCAAAAATGAAATTTGCTGCTCCGAAATGGATGAGGGGCACTTGCACCCCTGGAGGTCCCAAAAATGCCACCTTTTTTGGCGTCAAGAACATCGCTTTATGGTTTTCCCAAATCGAGGAGTCGTTTCTTTCATCAGGCATCACGAGAGACGAAACTAAATATGCCGCTTTCATCACCTCAATCAACGCAGATACTTTATCTCACGTTTCTGATTTCGTTTTCCAACCTCCGGAAACAAATAAATACGAGGCATTGAAACGAAGATTAATTCGCTTATTCCGAAGCCATACGAATACGTGAGCTTTTGGGGGAACCTACAGTTGGGCGACAGCTAACCGTCATTTCTGCTCCGTCAAATGCGAGAGTTGGTGCCGGGACGAAATCGGCGACGACTTTTTGAAGAACCTGTGGGCTCCTACTATGGATGCCTACGACCATTCAATCTATTCTTTCCGCCTCCATCAAGGAGTTGACCCAGCTTGCCACGCTGGCAGATGAAATCCGCGAAGTTGGCGTAGATCCGCGAGAGATTTTGCCTCTCATAACGGATTTGCAAAAACAAGTTTCCATATTTACAGAGCAGATTGATCGTCTAAAATTTCGACGCTCAAATGCAGAGATCCTCGCACTTCCTCGAAGTCGGGAAACGCGCGACAGCTGCCACTCAGCAGTCAGCGGGTGGTAGCTTACCTCTTTCCATAAGTCACAGGCTACACGTTTACGACAGGACCACAAAAATCGTCGATATTTGATCGATACTACTGGCAGTGACGTATCATGCGTTCCGGTAGGTCGCACAACTCGCAAAATCACAATCCACTCGAACCGTATGCCACAAATCAATCCAGAATCAAAACTTATGGTACCGAACTCATTAACTTAGACCTTGGGCTCAGGAGGTGCTTCCAGTGGAACTTTATCGTCGCGTAAGTAGCCGCTCCCATAATTGGTGCTGATTTTCTTCGACATTTCGGGCTCTTGGTCGATCTCAAAAAGAAACGGCTGGTCGACTCTATCACCAACCTCAGCAACTCCGGCATATTTCAAGCTTGTTCCCATTCTACTGTACGTGTGATTGACGACGACTCTCGCTACCATACAATTTTGAAGGAGTTTCCAGGGTTAACTTATCCATCTGAAACGTTTCGCTCTGTCAAACACAACACCGTTCATTATATTCAGACCACTGGCCCGCCTAGAAGGTTTAATCCACAGGTGCTTGACACAAACGAACTCGAGTACATGGTAGAACAGTACACTTGCAGGTCTTCCAAAAGCTATTGGGCTTTCCCGTTACACATCGTGACGAAAGCTAATGGTGCAATTCGTGCCGTCGGAGATTATCGACGACTGAATGTGCAAACCGTCCATGACCATTATCCGATACCTCATCTCCAGGACTTTTCACATGCTCTTCATGGTATGAACATCTTTTCAAAATTAGACATCTTATGCGCATACCACGCTATTCCAGTCAACGAACTGGACATTCAAAAAATCCGCTACCATCACTCCTGTTGGACTGTTTGAGTTTCCGGTCCTGAATTTCGGTCTGTGCAACGCTGACCAGTCGTTTCAACGTTTCATCAATGAAATTCTCCGTGACGTTCCGAACTGTTTCGCTTACCTAGATGACATACTCGTTTTTTCAGCCGATGAAGATTCGCGTGTATCCCATCTCCGACAAATTTTTACAGCTAGACCGATATGGTATAAAACTCAACGTATCCAAGTGCGAATTCGGAGTGTCGCTTTCATCAACGAATCAACTTTTGTTCCTCGGCCATAAGGTTTCCGCATTGGACCTCTACCCGAAAAAGTACAAGTTATCCTAGACTACCCGTTGCCGAAAACCATCAAAGATCTGAGACAATTTCTAGGACTTTTAAATTTTTATCGAAGGTTCTTTCCACACGCTGCATACAAACAAGCCAGATTAACTGCTTTTCTCAAAGGCTCTAACAAAAACGAAAAAAAGGATGTACCGCGGACAGAAGAAGATCGTCAGGCGTTCACACAAACCAAGCAGTAGTTAGCTCAGGTGACACTACTCGTGCACACTAATCCAGACGCTCAGACAGCCTTGTATATCGATGCATCGGATTATGCCATTTCAACAACTCAACAGCAATAAACTCGAGCCACTCTGGTTTTTTTGTCGAAAAAACTAAGTGAGGCAGAACAAAAGTATTAGCGGCTATGATCGAGAGAATTGCTCGCTGCATTCGCTGTTACGAAACATTCCCAATTCATGTTGGAAGGAAGGCAATTTCGCATACTCACAGACCACAGGCCATTAATGTTTGCCTTCAATCAAAAACCGGAAAAACTTCAGCTCGACAGACACTACAGCTTTCGTTCATTTCACAATTTAAGACTGACATTCGTTACGTGAAAGGTTCTGACAATCAGGTTGCTGATGCTCTCTCCCGAATAAATGCGATCGAACTTTCCAGCCAAATCGATTACGAAGCAATTGCTCAAGCACAGACGACCGATCGAATTCTTCACTGCAGCTTCAGAAGTTTCTACCTGGAACTTCAGCCGAAGTTTTATGCGACATTTCCGACGGAAGAGTCAGACCGTATATACCAAAGGACTTTCGACTACGAGTCTTCAAGGTAACTCACGGACTCTCGCATCCAAGAGTGAAAGAAACGCAACGCGCGCGCGACTCATCATTGAACGCTTCATCTGGCCGCCGGTCAAAAAGGACTGTAAAACATGGGTGACACCATGCATACTAATGTCAACTGAAGAAAGTGCAACGACTCCGGTACATTCTTGCTACCGAACGCACGGTTCGACCACGTACACATCGATATCATCAGACCACTTCCACCAAGCCAGGGGCAAACGATACGCAATAACAATAATTGGCAGATTCACACGCTGGACGGAAGTTGTGCCTGTCGCAGATATCTCGGCGGAAACCGTTTCAAGATCTTTTGTGTCAACTTCGGTTTCCCGATTCATCGTACCTAGCAGAAACACCACGGACAGTTCGAGGCACAGTTATTCCAAGAACTGGCGCAGCTGCTAGGAATACAGAAAAACTTCGAACGACATCATTTTATCCTCAAGGCAACGGCCTGGTCGAAAACTTCCATCGGCCACTAAAAGCAGCTCTGAAATGCCAACTCACCGACCAATGGGTGGATGGATGCCTTACCAATTGTTCTCCTTGGCCTCCGTTCAACCTATCGACCCGAACTCGGGGCCACATGCGCGGAACTGCTCTATGGTGCCACACTGCGATTGCCCGCAGAGTTCTTGGTTCCGAGTACCGAGCAGCCCACGGATCCACCAACATTCGCTGCACAACTAGCGAACACCATGCGTAAGGGTACGTCCATAGTGCACCGCTTCTTGCTTTCTTGCTTAAACCGCGGCAGTTGTAGAAGGCGAGATGACCTCGCGCGATTCTAGCCGGTGGTGGTTATAGTGCACCGCTCGCGGGAGCGTCTGCTTGCATGAGCAGTTGGTATCATAGAGCTATCACGTGGGGATCTATTGTGTTTTTGTTGACAACAAAAAATACGTACATGAAATGAATAGGACTCGCCTTGAAGTTGCAATAGGTTTAGTGTAATCGCTAATTATAGTTAATTAATTAATTGATGATAAATCAGCGATTTCGCTTTTAGTGCCACAACAAATTTTCGATTAGAAAAACGAGAATTAATCGTTACAAAATTCCGTTTGATTTAGTTTTATCGTTAATTAGTTTATATTAATGATAAAACTAAATCATGATCGATAATTAACTAATGACGATAAAACTAAACTGGCCGATAATTAGTTAATTAACGGCAAAATCCGTTGGATTTCGTTTTTCGTTAATTAGTTAATCAACTTAATTAGTTAATTAACGAATTAACGCTAAAACGAAATCCAACGGTATTTTGATTAATTAACGATTTCGCTTATTATGTCATAACTAATTAACGATTAGTATTAGCAACAATTATCCGTCACAAAAACTCCGTTGGATTCAGTATAATCGTTAGTTAACCTTAATTAATGATTAATCACCGATATCACTTTTATTATGTCATATCTAGTTAACGATTAGTATTGACAATAATTAATTATCACAAAAACTCCAATAGGATTCACTATAATTGTTAATTTTCCTTAATTACTTGATGATTAACGATTTTGCTCTTATTATGTCATAATTAATCAACGATTAGTCAATCAACTCCGTCGATTTACTATTCCACTATAAAACGAACACTTAGAGGAAAGTATCCGTTTTAAAGTGCAAGCGGTGAGCCGGTCAAGCGAGAAAAAGAAATAACAATTTATTCCGGTTAAAGCGGGTGAAAGCAGTTTCAGCCGGTAAAAGCAGGTAGGCGGGCGCACTATGGTCGCCCCAATGAGTTTTCACGATCTATTTTCAGCCGCGATAAAGCGAGTAGCGAGAAGCGGTTCACTATGGACGTACCCTAATATTGCGCCCGTTCCTACTGCTAACCACAATAAAAACTGAAGGTTTTTGAAGGAAAACACTTCAGACATCGACTGACGTGTTTGTGTGCAGAGATGCCGTGAAGCCTCCGCACCAGTGCGCCTATGATGGCCCATTTCAAGTCATGCAGCGGACGCCCAAATACTTCGTGCTACGGATTAAAGGTAAGCATGAAACGGTGTCTATAGACCGACTAAAGCCAGCATTTCTGCTGCAGGAACATGTGCTACCAGAAAACTCTCAGCCCGTGACAACGACCACTGAACCTACCACTCGTAGTGAGAGAAAAGTCGGATTCCCCTGATCACTGTAAATCGCGACTGAAGTCATAATGGGAGGGGGGGGGGGGTACTGTGGGGTCTGCCGTCAAGTAAAAACCCGACAGATGGCAGCACAAATGCCATGGCAGAAGAAAAAGTCTTTCTGTGCGGACACAATATATTCTGTAGACGACACCACTAATCTACGAACATTTATAGTAGTTCGGTCCTCGACCGTTGAGTTCGTCATGTGCCATCGACGCCGTCGCATTTATCGTTCTTTGTAAATATGTTTAATAAATATTAATATTTATTCCCGTACCAGTCTCGCTCCAGCCTCTTTGCCAAACCCCGAATATTTCATTATTGCATGCGTCTCGTTAGAATTTTTTTTTTTCAATAAGAACCAATGAAGAGTTTCCATAGCATAATTTTTTTTCCACCCGTTTTGCAGATACAGATCTGGGACACGGCAGGTCAGGAACGCTTCCGACACGGCGTCACCGCGCATTTCTTCAGGAACGCAGACGCCGTGATGTTCGTATTCGACGTAACGAACAACAGCTCCCTGCTGAACCTGCGTCACTGGATAGAAGAGTGCTCGGAACACGGTCTCAATCCGGACACCGCACCGTGCGTCATCGTCGGCAACAAGTGCGACGACAAGGCGAGGCGTGCGGTCACCTTGAACTCCGCCATGATGTTCGCGGACGCGCACAGGATGCCGGTGTTCGAGACCTCCGCGAAGGAGGACGAGGAGTACAACAACATCAATTCGATCTTCGAGACCATTGCTTACAAACTCGTCAACGAGAAGAGGAACGGCGGGAAGAGTGCTGCGATCGGCTTCAAGTTGGGCGGTCAAGTCGTGGCGGTTGAATCGAGCTCTTGGTGCTGCTTGTTTTGAGAAGAATATGGTCAAAACACTCGCGCATATTATTGTTAACGAACCAATTCAGCTAGATTAGACTCAGCGTGTGTGTGTGTGTGTATTGTACATAAAACATGTAATTGCTACAAAAATGTGTGTATCTCGGAGAACCGTATTTATAGTTGCGAAAGCTTCATGATTGAAATTTGTTTTTTCCTTTCAGGCATTTATAAAATATCCCATAGGTGGCTAATCTTTTTACCAACCACGGCCACTCCCGCTGCAGATTTTTTTACCCCATAGATGGATTTGCATGTCCTTTCCCCTTCACCCACAGCTTTATATTATGCGCACTTACACACCAATATCTATGGATCATTTAGTGGTCCCTTTAGAGATTTCGAGAGGATGGGGGTGCACTTTTATGAGATAACACTTAATTTATTGTCTTTAAATTATTGTATGCTGAATATATGCTTCTGTAAAGGGGTCCATGGCCTTCATGTTACTGAGAAAACGGGGAGGGGGTACCAGGCCCTCATCACGGTAGCGTCAGGGCCGTGGGTGCTTTCACTATAATTGGTAGCACACTTCCGAGCAACCCCCAGAATATATTTAGATATAAAAATTTCCCGTATAAAGCTTAGATCGATAGCCCACGGGTTTGAAACATTTCCAAAGCTCCTGTCTTATCGTTGTAACGGGTCCATGGGAACACGGGTTGAGAACTCGTGATGTACTGAATTTTATTCTATAGAAAGGACTGCGTGAGTGAACTTCATTTTACTCGTGGGAAGTTGGGGAGGGGGAGAGCAAGAACCCTGATGTTCTTATTCGTCTTATTGATGTAAAAGGTCTGCGGGACATGAAAATATTAAGAACTCCTGATTTTGAACATTAATCTGTAAAACGGCCTATGCAAGGATGACGTCACTCTCTGCTGCCATACGAAGGTTTTAACAACTGGCTGTTGCGAAGATATATTTTGGAAAGAGAGAAAATTCAACTGCCCCGGCGTTCGGTGCCTCTGTAGTCTTGTGGTCTACGGCATTCACCCGGAAAGTGAAAGGATATGGGTTCGATCCCCAACTTCCCCGCAGGGGCAGTTGAATTTTCTCTCTTTCCAAAATATATCTTCGCAACAGTCAGTTGTTAAAACCTTCGTGTGGCAGCAGAGAGTGTCGTCATCCTTGTATAAGTCGCCATCTAGTGGCAGCGTCAGAAGTTGTGAGCTTGGCCTGAGTCTGGTCCGGCCGTCCATGTACGGTCCCTTTCAGTGTACACGAGCTCCAAGGAAAGATTGAGAGATTCGGTGCTTCTGTAGTCTAGGGCGTTCACCCGGAAAGTGAAAGGACGTGGGTTCGATTCCCCGCTGGGACAGTTGAATTTTCTCTCTTTCCAAAATATATCTTCGCAAAAGTCAGTTGTTAAAACCTTCGAAAGGACTTACTGGCAGAGGGGAAGGGGTTTCTTTTGGCCTCCATCTTATCAACTTCAAGGGGCAAGTGGAACACACAAAAGTGGAAGAACGATGTACTAAACATGATTCTGTTAACGGGTCTGTGGCTTTCATCTTACCGTGAAAAAAGTCTCTGGCCCTCATCTTATCAACGCAAAGGGTCTGTGGAAATGTGAAAGGTCAAGAACCGATATGCTGAGTATGACTCTGTAGAAGGATCTGTATCTTTCATCTTATTTTGAAATAAAACTCTTTGGCCCTCATCGTATCACCATGAAGGGTCTGCGGAACATGAAAGGAACTGATACGCTTAATATGATTCTGTTGAAGAAGGGGTTCTCGAACTTTTCCCACCCGAGGCACCCCTTTCCCCCTATTCAATGCTTCGGCTCCCTGGAGCTTTTTAATAAAAAATATTTTCCAAAAACCTTTGTCAGTGTCACCACTCTGTGACGCCCCTGAAAAAAGATTGGAGGCGCACAGTTTGAGAACCCCGTGTTAAATGGTCAGTGGCTTTCATCTTATTGTGAAAGAAGGGTCCGTGGCCATCATACTATCAGCATAAAGGGTATATGAAAACGTGAAAGGTTAAGAACTGATATGATTATGATTCTGTAGAAGGGTCTGCAGCTTTCATCTTATTGTAAAAATACACTCATGTCCATAAATTAAAGATAATGCCATCTCCGGCAAATAAAGGTTCAGAAACAAAACAAACGTTACTTATTCATAAAGCGCATTTATTAAACAAAAGATAAAGTACAAAAACGATGGTGTATGTATGATACCATTCATAAAAACTACGATTTTTGCTCCCTGGAGCAATTGTAAAAAATATCTCCTTCACAAAAACTTACTATTACATGGTTGGTATGATGGTTAATACATTGTATGTCTCCCATGCGATGAAATACAGTCCGTACAACGCCTAGGCATGCTGAGTATCAAATTATCGATGTGATCTTGGGGAAGATCACTCCACTCAGCAAGCAATGCTCTCCGAAGTTCCGGTACACATGTAGGAGGTGGTTGACGGGCTGCAACTCGTCGGACAAGCATGTCCCTTAGGTCATTCAGTGACCCGAATCTCTGCTCTTTTAGGTCACTCTTTTGGTCATTCACATACTCTCATTCTTTCTGAGTGACTTATGGTCACTCAGTGGTTGCACACTTTCATGCTCACTCTTTGGGTAGTTGTCCCTTGCCCTCCTTTCTAGCGTTCTAGTTTTCTTGACTGCTCATTCCTCAAATTTGCTGCCCTGGGCTATAGCCTGCTTTGACCACCACCCACTGTAAATATGCTTCTGCTCAAGCTAGCATTTGAAATAAGGTGAACTATTCCTGAGTGACTGGGCCCTGTGAGCCTTAATTATGTGGGGGGGGGGGGGTAGGCATCGGAATGGGCCTCATCGATATTCTCACGCACCTCTTGGCGAAAGATTAAGGGATACCAATCGGGGTTTATATTCAACATTCCAGATCTGAATACTGAATTACTTGATTTTTAAGACTCAATTACATTAGGCGAGTTTACTAGCTACTTACTGCTACAAAAGTCACTCTGTATAATGTTATCTAGTACACTTGTGCCGCTTGCTCTGCTAGTGCGAGTAAAGTTGCAGGGTGGGCTACTTTTCTCGCTACTTGCAGTGGTTTTTTGCCAGCCGCTGTGATGGTGGTCATAGTGACGGACTCACATCGCGAGGACCGGGGTTCTAACCTCGCTGTCACCACAGTGGTGGTCGGCTGAAGCTGTTTTTCTGTGGTTTCCAATATCGAGTTGCAAATGCGAGCTGCCTCCCCCAGCCCCGTTCAAAAGTCTCGGCACAGAGAGCAACCGACTTACAATGGTACAATTATTCAATCATTACACTTCACTCTTAAAAATATCGACGGCAGATGGCAGCACTACACATAACAAGCATTACACAGAAAGCAACTTCACGTTAAGTTCACAACACTTACACGCACATTCCGGCACTCACCAACTCGTTAGAAATCCCGTTGAGGAATGTGTAAGAGGTGCATATACGGTTGAGTAGTAGGGGTGGTCGGGTTTTTTTCCCGTATCCTGGATGCTATACCGGGTAGACTGCTTTTCTTTCTCTTCGCTCTGGCTCCCAACGAAACTGAAGGACGACAGTTAAAAAAAGGAAAGGGTAGAGGAACAAGATGCTAGTTCATCTAGTGAGCGATTTTACTAGTCGTGTGTGTAATTGAATCTCGCTACGCTAGTTGAAACCGGTCCTCTCGTCATCTGCTTTACTCATCCAATGTAATAGAACCTTTAGTGAACGTTTTCTGTTTTTTCTCTGCTGAAATGTCTGTAAAGACATACATGTTTTTTCAACATGAGGTGAACCCCCGAGTAGTTCATGTATTTGGGGGGGGAGCGCCCCCCCCTTTCGATCAGGCTCAAGGATGTTTCGTAAATTTGTGGATATATGCATTGTTTAAGTTACAGGGCTGCGTATTGCCCTATTATAATTTTTTTAGTTGATTCGTGAAGCTTTACTGTATACTGAGGCACCTGTATCTCATCAAGGACAAAAGTCTATTATATACATATTAAACTACTTTTTTGATTAAACGATTTGATACGTTCTTAATTTGTTGTTGTTTTGTATTTGTTCTGGATGATGTCTTTCACAAGCTCTCGAGATGGCGAAGCACGAAGCAATTTCAAAGACACCAAAGATTTGTTTTTCAGAACAGCTATTTAGGTACAAAGAGCGGCAGAAATCTTGTATTGTAAAATCTCTACAAAACTTTTCATAGTTCTGCTGCAGCGGTGCTTATATACAGAGAAGAAAGGTTTGAGAGAGTTCTACCATATTGATATCACCCTCGGCGTCGAGATGTCGCCAACTTATAGGTGCTGCCGTGGAATGCGCCAAGTTCGTCGTCAATTTGGTGAGATTTACAGAGAAATGCGTTAATGGCTATTTACCAGGCGAAAAAATTACATAATATATAAAATAACAGGTCCTGACTAATTGACTCACTGGCTGATTCATCATCGCCGAGCCGAAACCGCTCTGGAGCCATATTTATGAAATTTGGTCAGTAGACCATGGATTTAATACAGTCGAATCCCGTTATAACGAACTCCAAGAGACGGAAGAAATTAGTTCGTTATTACGAAATTTCGTTATAAAGGAATTCAAGGTATGTGCATGGTTCCTATGTAAACTTATCTGGGGGTTTAGAAAAGTGTTCGTTAAAACAAGATTTTCACTATAACGGTATTCGTTATAATGGGATTCGACTGTATATAGGGTGGCCTCGCCCTTCATCTCATCAACTATTTGTCGTAGAGGTAAGGTTTCAATTTGAAAAATGCTAAAAACGTGTCCAGAAACTACTCTGTTTCGGTTTTCAGAATGAAAATACAGTGTGTCACAAAATAAAAAAAAAATTGATTTTACATGGACACCCTGTCCTAAAAAACCCAATTGGAAAGTTGTTGCAAATTCAAAAATTTGCGAAAAGTTGTGAAAGAACATCGTAAACTAAGGGGGACAACGCCTCTTTCCCTCACCTATGCTGTTCTTTCCCAACTTGTCTCCGATCAGGACCGGACTTAGGGGAGGGGGGGGGGTGCAAAAGGTGCGGTCGCACCGGGCCGCAATTCTTCCAAAAGAAACCCATTTTCTTTCTCAGCAGATGTTTTGAAAACTTTTGATTAAAATTTAATTTTTTTTCCCATTAAACTATTATTGATTGTGAAAGGAGGCTTTCAGTTTCCAACAATATTATTTTTAGCATTATTAGGTATGGCAGTGGCTTATTTCTAAAAGAAAAAAGAGTGTGCGTTATGCAGACGGTCGCATTCTTTATCCCTGAAAAAAGTCTGGAGTTTCTTTCTGCCGTTAAAGAATAACATTATATTTACCAAAAAGAACATGCTTAGAGCATCAAACGAAAATGGAAACTAGATAAGATATCTAGCAATTTTTTCCCCTTGAAAACCTCCTTCCCCCTCTCGTTGGAGTTACCATCTGGTCTGCAGGTACCAATAGTGCGCACAAGGTGAATGTTTGTAGTTTCATTCGGCGATGCTTCCACTATTGATGTTCTGCCCCGGAGCGAGGCAACCTCGACTGTCCTCTGGAGTGTTAATTACATGCCTTCCTGGAAACTTCTAAACTGTCATGTTTCCCTAGGGAAGACGGATATACAATTGTGTAAATTCTGAATTCTGACAATTTTTACTACTGAGCTTACGAAAAGAAAAAAAAGTAAGACGTTTCTCTCTGATTTTTTTCCCCCGCAATCTAATTATTCACCTAGTGCATTACCAACATTAAGAGATATTTCGTTTCGTGAACAGAGCCGGATCTTGAATCCTGAGAACTACGCGGCCGCAAATGGCGCCAACTGAAAGGGGTGATTATTTTTTTTAAATCTCCAAAACATCATTCGCTTGCGCTTGAAAATTGTCCAGAACCGACCCTGTTCATGCATGAAAACATTTAAGAGCAGAAATTTCCGAACATTTAGGATGAACTACGTTGTTTACAGCCCCAGTAGTTCATTGCCTACTATTAAATAAATTATATCTGAGGTTTAGAGAGAGAGAGAGAGGCTGATTCAGTGGCGTCGGAGCCGGGGGTGCTGTGGGTGCTCGAGCACCCACGCAAGTTTGTAGAACGGGTTCGAGCACCCACAGTATTGATTCAAAAATCGAAATTTCCTGCATGAATCTCAAGACGGGCACCCACAGGTTCGAAACACTTCCGACGCCCCTGGGCTGATTGCAGCTAGTGTTGTTAATATTCGACACAATCTAGTCCAGACCGTAATTTTTGAATTTCAAATTTTAATATTCAAATATTGAGATTGCAATCTTGGATTTTGTTTGTGGCAAGAAACACAAGTAAATAACATTGAAGAGCTCATATAAAGTGAATCCCACTTATAGCGTTTTCCAAAAACTCATGAAAAACGTTGTTAGCGGGAAAACGTTTTAAACGGGAAATTTCAATAAGTGTTAGTAAAAGTTAGGATCACGAAAATAAGTCGTACTAAGCGAGAAAACTTTTTAAGCGGGAACGTATTAAGAATATGCTGTAGTAATTTTGAATCAATCTACATTTCCAAATGTAGTTCTAACGTGTGTTTCAGAATGTTTTTCTTTATTTTTTTGAATTCCGCATCCCCCTCCCCACATCCTGGAGCAGGGATATCAAGGCTGAAGTCGTGTCAGTAGTGCTGTCTTAACGCATGGACCCACCCGGGCACGGGCCGTGGGGCCTCAATAGAAAAGGGGCCTCACAAAGGGGCCTTTAATCGTTTAATAATATCTCTGAATCGTAGAAGGAAGTGTTTGTCGTCAACCGCCTTATTCCTTCTACGACAAGTGGTGACCCGACCGATCCCGAACGCTCCTCTGCTCAATTTCCATTCCGCCTCCACCGTCACCTACTGTCATGGCGACGAATGTGAAACTGCCACCTTTCTGGAGCCGCGAACCTGAACTTTTCTTCAGCAGCGCAGAGGCATTGTTCTTCATTCACAAGATCGAAGATGATCTCACAAAGTTCCAACTCATCATCAGTGCGCTTGGCTCAGACGAACTGAAGCTTGCGAAACCGCTACTTCAATCCGCGGACGCTACAAAACTACCTTACTTTCCGAATACGGCCAATCGAAGCAAGCCAAAACCAGGCTCCTGCTACAGCTCTCTCTCGGAAGTCAACGTCCTACAGCCCTTCTACGAAGCATGCGAGAACTTTCTGAAAATTCACCCGCCGACGATTTTCTGAAACCACTGTTCCTGAACCTACTCCCGCCGCACGTGCAGAGTATCTTGTCTATTTCGGAACAGCCTCTCGACGCCTTAGCGAAACAAGCCGACCAAATCCTTGCAGTGACTCCGACCAACGCCGAAAGCGCAACTGTATCATCGGAAACATCAACCGCTCGTGCTATCGCGGAACTCACAGAACTCACGGAGAAACTTTCAGCGCTCACCGAAAAAGTCGACAGGATTTCCAGGTCTCAACAACAGCACAACGATGTACCGGTTCGACGCGAGAGCCGATCGCCACCGCGAGATAACGCAGGTATGTGTTACTACCATTCGTGTTTCAAAGAGAAAGCGCGCAAATGTAGGTCACCGTGTTCGTTTTTTCGCGTTTCGTCCAACGGCGCCGCCCACGCGCACAAAAAAAAAACTTGTGAGCGGGGAGGGAAATGAGGCGCACTCCTCCCAAATTTATTTTCAAACTTTATTTTCAAACCAGCAAGTCGCCTTTTCGTCCGTAATATCAACGACAACCAGGTGTTTTTGGTCGACAATGGCAGTCAAGTCAGCATTATTCCTCATCCTTCACCCACGTCGCTCAACTCTTCAGCCGAGTTTAGTTTATACGCCGCGAACGGCGTAATCATACCAAACGGTGGTACGCGAGTCGTTTCGCTGAATCTCGGTCTTCGTAGAGACTTCAGCTGGCGTTTCATCTTCGCCAAAACGTCGCACGCCATTATCGGCGCAGATTTCCTGAACCACTACAAACTGACGGTGGATATCGGCAACAATCAGTTGATCGACTCGACGACAGGACTGTTAACGAAAGGTAAGCAAGTAGATTTACAAATCTCGCCTGTCTTGTGCGTTTCCGGGACTTCCGAAATTCATTCGCATCTGAAAAAATTCCCGTCGCTTACCCGGCCGTTCAACCCGAAAGTTGACCCACCTAAACATGATGTCCTTCATTATATCGACACCCAGGAAAATCCCCCAGTGCAATGTAAGTCCAGACGGCTCAATCCTGAACAATATGCGTTCGTCAAAAACGAGCTGGCAACATGGCTAGATCTTGGTATCATTCGACCCAGCAACTCGCAGTATGCGTCACCAATCCATGTTGTGAAAAAGAAAGATAACTCTTTTCGTCTCACCTGTGACTATCGCATGCTGAATCGCAACGCGACACCGCAACTGTACCCCGTACCGCACATTCAGGACGTAAACAACCAGATAGCCGGCTGCACAATTTTTTCCAAATTGGATATGATTCGGGCTTATTTTCAAATCCCGATATACGGCCCTCATCAACACAAAACTGCAATTGTGTGCCCCTTAGGCAAATACGAATTTACCCGCTTGAACTTTGGGATGCAAGGTGCCGCATCATCGTACCAGATGTTTATGGACACGGTGCTACGTGGTCTACCCTCCACATTTTGCTATCGCGACGACATCTTGGTGTACAGTGCCTCACCCGATGACCACAAACGTCACCTGGAAGACGTTTTCCGACGTCTTGATTCCTACGGTCTCGTGCTCAACGCGAACAAATCAGTTCTGGCTGTCTTTGAATTGACTTTCTTGGGCTATACCATCAACGCTCACGGTCTCAAACCGCTCGCCGACAAAGTCGCGGTCATCAAAGACTATCCACCGCCTAAAACGTTAAAACAGCTGAAACGTTTCATTGGTATGATCGCATTCTACAAAAGATTCATCCCACTATGTTCTCAAATCATCGATCCGCTCCAACGTTGCCTTAAAGGTAAATACAAACCAACACGTGCGCTCGAATTCACGGACGACCAGCTGGAAGCTTTCACCGACATCAAGCAAGCGCTCGCCGACCAACTCTACTTGCTCATCCGCAACCGAACTCTCGACCTTTTCTGCTTACCGATGCCAGTGGTACGCATGCTGGGGCCGCTCTCTGCGAACTTTTTTCAGATGTTCCTTCGGCTCATGACAACCACACCAATGCGTCCTCCGGATTCTCGACAGACTGCTCTACACACGACCGGCAGCTGTCCACGCTCGTAGCCAATCGGCAAGGCTCATCTTGGCAGCTCCCACACACAACCGCCTCAAATAAGGATCCCGTCGATTTACTCGATCGATTGAAACCCTTAGCTTTCTTCAGTACCTCGTTCAATTCTACTCAGAAATCTAAGAGTACTTACGAACGCGAACTACTGTCTATTTACCTCGCAGTAAAATATTTTCGCCATCAATTACAAGGTCGTCACCTTACCATCGTGACAGACCATAAACCAATTTCCCATGCATTCCACCAGAAGCTCGAGTCAGCTTCTCCGATCGTCCAACGACAGTTGTGTTACATCAGCGAGTACACTACCGACATCCGATATCTGCCTGGCATTCTCAACACTCCAGCAGACGCTCTGTCTCGGTTAGAAGCTGACGCACTCCATCTCGACGAAATCGACTACGTTCTTCTGGCCGACGCCCAACAGACCGATCCAGAACTCGCCAAACTTCTCGACTCTAGTTCGACAAACAATCAAAATTCACTAAAAATTCAGCGAACCTTCTTCCCCGAATACAGACTGAACCTCTATGCTGGTCATTCGCAAAAAGTCCCGCGAATATTTGTTCCCCTAGCGTTTCGCAAACAAGTGTTTGGAAAATTTCATTCTCTATGCCATCCAGGGGTCAAAGCATCTGTGAAACTCCTCACCGAACGTTTCGTCTGGCCAAACATAAAACGAGACGTCACTAACTTCGCCCGTGCTTGTATCGCCTGCCAACGAACCAAAGTGCACAAATACACCCAATCGCCTCTCCGAGTTTTTCCTGTGCCGTCGGAGAAATTCGCTCATCTGAACATCGACATTGTGGGCAGACTCCCGAATTCCCAAGGTTACGAATATCTTCTAACCGTTATCTGCCGATTCTCAAGATGGATCGAAGCAATCCCAATCCGAGATACGTCCGCAGAGACTTGTGCTCGAGCATTATACTCCAACTGGTTTTCACGATATGGAATTCCGAAGACAATCACGACGGACCAGGGTTCGCAATTCGAATCGCACCTATTCCACAAATTCAACAGTTCGGAATAAATCACATCCATACGACTGCTTACAACCCTAAAGCAAACGGGCTCATCGAACGCAAACATCGTCAGCTCAAACAAGCACTGAAGGCTAGCATGACAAGTGATTGGGTCGACAGTCTTCCTTCGGCTCTCCTCGGCCTCCGAACATGCTTTCGACCAGACCTCAACGCCACCACTGCCGAAATGGTCTTCGGTCAAACGCTGAGATTGCCTGGAGAGATTTTCGTCGAACAACATGTTCCGGAGCCAGCAATCACCTATCTCGACAAATTGAAACGCACCATGAACACACTCAAGCCGATCCCGACTTCGAGATATGGCATCACACGTAATGTCTACGTTCCACAAGCCTTGACGACCTGTACACACGTTTTCGTTCGCACCGACGCAGTTCGCCGCCCTCTACAACCGACCTACGAAGGTCTCTCTCCGAAAACTTTTTCCGTGTACGTGTCAAGAACAGGGAATCCGTCATCTCGATCGACCGAATCAAACCGGCCTATCTCCTCAACGACGAGTACCTGGATGGGCCAGACATCGAAGTTCCATCAACACTAGAACAGAAGATGACAACGACTATTCCAACCCCCCGACACGTGTCATTTGCGCCCACTACGACTCAACGTACCCGGTCCGGCAGAATAGTCCGAGCTCCTGATAGACTAAATTACTCAACGATGTGACTCCGTCACTTAGAGAAGGGGTACTGTGGTGACAGCGTCCACCACTGGATGGCGCTGTCCGCCTAATAGGGAAAAGAGCGCGCCTGCGCGATGGTGGAACTGGACTTGGACTTTGCCGCTCAAACGAGACAGTCACGCGGTTCACTCGTTCTTGTAGATTCTGTTTAATTGTGTTTAATCAATGTTTAATAATATCTCTGAATCGTAAAAGGAAGTGTTTGTCGTCAACCGCCTTATTCCTTCTACGACATACGTCCCTGGGTGAATCCCTTTGTATTGTTTGGTGCCCTCTCTGGTCCGGTGCCAGGGGCACTGAACCCGCTTGTCCACCCCTACTAGTTGCGGACCTTCCTACAAAAATAGGCAGGTCTGTAACGACTGCAACTAGATGCTTAGTCAGCCGGGGCAAGGACGCATTTTGGAGCCCACCCCCCTCTGATCCGACGCCCGGGTCACAAGATACGCTGCTCCCGAGGGCCGCAACTAGAGGGGAGCAGACACGGGACGATAATTATCATTTTTTTTGTGTATTTTCCCACATTATAAACTTACTACAGAGGTGGGGCATGAAAAGTTTGGCCTGGAGGCGTAACAGACATCCCCAGCCTAGGAGTCATGCTCTATAGGATATGGGATCCATGGTTTTTATACTAAATTCATTACAGAGTAATGAATATCCGGTGAAAAAAATCTGACACAGTGACCCTGCTGGTGGAGGGGGACCTGGTGCACCTATATGCGTGAAGAACAGGGGTGACGCGAGAAGATATCTGTACTTGTGCGGAACCTATTTTTGATGTCCCCTGCCCGTTTTTTTTTGTCGACAAAGCTTCCCACTTTTTCAACTCGAATTTCGCACTCCTCTTAGAGCAGTACCCAAGAGCGGATCCAGACGGGGAGTGATCGCCCCTCCCAGGAGCCGAATAATATGTCAGAAATTTGTCTGTCCCGTGAAATACGGATGATCCAATGCACCTACACAGGAAGTCGTTTCTCCGACACATCGCCCTGGATCCGCCTGCCTTCACTCCATTCGAAGCTGAAGATGTCTGCCACGGCTTTATTCGCAGCTAAAGATATCCGTCTCGGATTCATTAGCAGCTGAAGATACCTGCCTTTGTTCCATTCGCAGCTGAAGATCTCTCCCTAGGATCTATTCGCCGCTGAAGATCTCTACCTCGACTTTATTCGCAGCTGAATATTTCTGCCTCCACTCATTTCGGAGCTGAATATTTCTGCCTCCACTCATTTCGCAGTTTAAGATGACTGTCTCAGCTTCTTTCCAAGATGAATATTTCTGCCTGTGCTCCATTCGCAGCAGCTGAAGATGCCTGCCTTTGCTCAGGAACGGATTGCGTTAGGGTGGGGGCGATAGGTAAGAACCGAATAATGGAAAATTTTCCTGTCCCGTAAAAAAAGGGACGATCCAATCGACGGACGAAGCGAACTTACACAGTTCGCTTCTCCCGACACGCCGACCTGAATCCGCATCTGGCGGTGCCCCATACAGCCGCGCAGGTCGCACGGCCAAAGAACCGTCCCTAGTTAAGAACACCGATTATAGTTTCTTTTCTGAATTGTTTCCAATTCTGCTTCAACATTACAGGAGAGTGCCAGAATGCTTGCTTGACACAGCTGACCAAAGCTCTAGTTGTGGCCCCGGGTCTACAATGGTCTTAAGGTGGCCTTGATGTACAAATGGGTAGGGGCAGAAAAGAGAAAGGAATCTTTGCCCGTGCAGGATCTATTTTTGGTGCCCCCGATGGCGTTTCTCAGTTCAACAATTTTTTTTTACCTTCCAAACTCGGATTTGGCACCCTTTCGTAGAGAGATGCCCAAACAAAGGCCCCAACAAAGAGCCCAGACTAGCGAACACTGCTGCAGGACGTGGGTGCGATAAATGCATTCAGTCTTCCCGCTAGGCCAGTACGTCTTATAGATATTGTATCTAGGAAGTAATGAGTCCCGTATATACCTAGTGACTTGAAACGTTATGCCGTAGCAGTTTTTTTTTTTTTTTTTTTGCCTTGTAGCATTTGCAGCGAATTCACAATGGCACTAACAATTTTCAAGGAATTAAAATTAATTTAATGCTCTAGAATACTTTAAGACACTCATTTTTAAAAATATTTATGTGGTGATGACGAAGCTCAGGTATAAAACACTAAATTATTCATTCAGCTTTGCTCCTTATAAACAAAGCTTATAAACTGACCTGAAAGATTAAACTTCCAGTTCAGTAATTTTTTCAAGACCCAAGGAGACATACAAAACAAAGGACCTCCACACAAGCAGACGACAGGTAAGATCGTGAAATGTGAATTTTTCCACACTCCACTTTACAGTAATGTGCTGCCATCTAATCTCAAATTTAAAAGTGTCTCAAGTGGTGATGATGAAGTTTAAATTAAAAAAAACTATATTCTTTATTCCGCTCAGTTCTTTATAAAGAAAGCTCATAAACTGAACTGGAAATTCAAACTAAAAGTTCGGTTATTTTATTTGAGCATAAGGAGACGTCCAAAACAAAGAATCTCTTAATGAGCAGACGACAGACAAGAAGTCGGTTTGTTCGGTTCCCTGCATAAGCTAAGTTCACTAACGGAACTGGAAGTTCGCACTGCCAGTTCAGTAATTTTTTCAGGACACAAGGAGACGTCCAAAACAGGTAACCTGGAGAGAAGCAGACGACAAAGATTCTGAGGCTTGTATCGAGCTTATATTACTGGAGGGAGCATCCAGCCGCCGCGACGGTAGCGACATCAAATGCAAGGAAATCACGTGACTTGGTGAAAACAAAGTTCCCGCCTGGCAATTTGCACATGGAAATGTACAGTTCGTCTCTAAATATTGGATTTTAAAGATTAAAAAAAAGATCATCTAACTCATGTAATAAGAGAACTCATCTAACGGTAAAAAAAAAAAAAAAAGATTAAATTATTTTTCATTAATGTGATATAATTTCTCTTTCATCAATTCTGAAATTTTCCTTCATTATTTCTTAAATTTTTTTCATTAAGTATGAAATTATTTCCTTTATTAATTATTATTTCTTTCATTACTTCTGGAGTAATTGCTTTAATAAATTCTGGATTTGTTTCTTTCATTAATGCTGAAATTATTTCTTTCATTAATGCTGAAATTATTTCTTTTATTAAGGCTGGAGTTATTTCTTTCATTGATTCTGAAATTATCTCTCATTAATTTTGGAATTATCTTTCATTAATTTTATTATTATCTCTTTCATTAATTCTATTATTATCTCTTTCATTCTATTATTATCTCTTTCATTAATTTTATTATCTCTTTCATTAATTCTATTATTATCTCTCATTAATTTTATTATCTCTTTCATTAATTTTATTATCTCTTTCATTAATTCTATTATTATCTCTTTCATTAATTTTATTATCTCTTTCATTAATTTTATTATTATCTCTTTCATTAATGCTCATCTGAAATTTTCCTTCATTAACATTGTGAAATTTGTTACAGCGAAGCCCGAGATAAATCCAGTTTGGGGCCCCACTAAAAATCTGCGTATTGTGATCAAGGGTAATTGATTGGGGCCCTGGTGAAATGAATACAAACGAAAATTTTTCGTGGCCCTCACAGAGGGGATGTCCGACAAGCTTCCAGGTCGCGGCCACATGTGGAAGTTGACAAGTTTCATTTTGGGACCCTGGATGAATTGCATTCTAAAATTCTGCGAATTAGGTCCCGGGTTCTTGATTGGGAGCCCTGGAATTTATATGTTGGTAAAATGAATACAAGTAAAAATTTTTCGTGGTCCAACAGGGCTCCAGTCTGGGGACCCCCAAGTTTTCTGGGGGTACTTGATTAATTACATTTGCTTTTTTCCTTTATTATTGTAAAATTCGTCACTATGCTGGTGCTTTCACATGTCACTTTTCATAGCTCTCTGATGAAGTGGGACGAAATAAACAATATATGTTGTGAAGAGAAGGGGAAGGGGGTTGGCCGCCACACAAGCGGCAAAGCCCCCTATCTAGTATACATATATACACTGCTCAAAACAATTAGGGGAGCAAGCAAAAAAGTGAAGAAAACCGTGCGAGACAGCCACGTATTGGCATACAATGGATAGTACACGCGTATCAATGCGCAATACAGAAAAAAGACGGAAAAAAGACCTGTTTGCCATGGTTGCGATGAGGTTATCGATCAGACTTTGGGGAATACTGTTCCACTCCTCCGGAAGTGCAATCTGCAAGTCTCGGACAGTAACAGGCGGCCCTGGTCGCGCAGCAATGCGTCGTCCACATTCAGGTCAGGAGAGCACGCTGGCCATTCCATACGCTGTATTGTTTCAGCTTCAAGCATGTTCTCCACCAGACGAGCTCTATGCGGTCGGGCATTATCATCCTGGAAAACAAAGGAATCTCCAATGGCTCCAGCGTAAGGGATGACATGAGGTCGCAGTATCTCGTCTGCATACCTTCGGGCCGTCAAAGTGCCATTCCGAATGATATGCAGGTCCGTACGTCCGCCTATACTGATTCCACCCCATACCATCCAACCAGCTCGTCTGTATTGTGACCTTTCACGAACGAATGCGGGGTTATTTCGAGTGCCCCTGTCCCTCCATACCAGAACACGTCGGGTGTCACACTCCAGACTGAATCGGGACTCGTCTGTAAACAGCACTTGGCTCCAATCATGTTGCTCCCAATCTCGATGTTCAGCAGCCCATCTTCTTCGGGCCGCACGGTGGCGTGGGGTCAACGGAATGCAGACCATTGGCCTACGTGCATAGAGCCCTCCCTCATGAAGCCGATTACGTACTGTTTGGCTGGACACCCTTCGTCCTGTTGCCAAGAGCAACCGTCTTTGCAGCTGCGTAGCATTCTCTGTTCTGTTTCGACGGGCTGTTAACCTTATATACCGGTCATCAGTTGCTGTAGTGGCGCGTGGCCGACCTTGCCCTGGTCGACGTCTAACATTTCCTGTTTCTTGGAATCGATTCCACAGCCTTGCAACAACACTTCGGGCGACTCCAACAGCGTCCGCGACACTACGTTGCGTTTGCCCGGATTCCAGTCTGCCTATAACACGCCATGCCATGGATTCCGGTAAATCACGTTGTTGAGACATCCTCAGGTCACCTTGTCTCCAAAAAAAAATACTGCGCAATCGAATTTCGCAGTTACGGCAGTAAAACAGACGTTTCTGCCCTTATCTCCTTTTTCTGGTTTTTGACGTCATGAACTTTGATTTGCATATGAAGTTTTCTTCTTCCGTTTCCTGCTAGGCTTTAAATTATGGATCATCCAGGATGATTCATTTTATGTTACTTATCGGTATACATCTTTGCGTAATTTTGTTAAAACCATGTGCTCCCCTAATTGTTTTGAGCGGTGTACTATGTATCGTGCATAGTGGTTTTAATGAATTTAAATAGATTTCACACAAGTAAATATTTTCATTCTCTGACTTATCGAAAAAAAGTTATTTTACTTGTTCCTGTACAAAATACTTACATTTCTGTTTCCTGTCCACAACAATCACGTTATCTTCGTTCGGCGCAGGGGTAACAATTTCAACGAGGGTTCCCCTATGCACCCGAAGCCCCCGTGTGAGCCTATACAGCTATGGTACCACGTTGCTTTGTCATTCCGCGCAGAGTAATAGGTACTCTCAGGTAAAAAAAAAAATTATTAAAGGGCACATTGGTCAGCAAAATGAATAATTTCTTGCACGAACAATCCTGGTGAAGAAAGAGTTTTGAAAATTCAGTATGTGTAGTAGCAACGAATATTGTAGGTTAACACATGGGGGAAACGCTCATCGATGATGATTTTTTGCCAGTAGTTGTATCTATCAATTAAATAAATGGCCCAAACGCTTTTTGAAGTCCGGCAACCCTACCGCCGAGGAGGCGCGCCAAAATGCATCCTTGCCCCGGCTGAAAAAGTGCATAGTTGCGGCCCTGATTGCCCCACATAACTTTTGACCCCCTCCACAGTATAATTTTGAAAAATCCCTCGTCTGTGAGTTTTTACATTACAAAGCAAAACTACTGACCAAATTTCGTAAATATGGCACCAGAGCGGTTTCGGCTCGGCGATGATGAATCAGCCAGTGAGTCAATTAGTCAGGACCTGTTATTTTATATAATTATGGAATTTTTTCGCCTGTAATGGGGGCAGATGACAGCACTACACATAACAAGCATTATACAGAAACAAAACTTTACGTTAGGTTGCACTACACGTACACGCACATTCCCGCATGTACCGATTCGTTGGGGGGTTCCGCGGGGGGGGGGGGTTGCATGTGTGGTGTAGCAGTAGTAGGTAGGGGATCCATGATGTTCTTAAGTCAGCCACCTCGTTGGGCAATTTGCCTGTTGTGGCGTTGTATTTGTATTTGTATTTGTATAAATGTTATGGCTATCATTAGCGCATTTCTTTGTAAATCCCACCAAATTGACGACGAACTTGGCGAATTCCACGACAGCACCGATAAGTTGGCGACATCGTGGTTATCAAGAGATTATGGTAGAACTCTCTCGAACCTTTCTTCACCTGTATACAGTCGAATCCCGTTATAACGAACTCCAAGAGAGACCGCAGAAATCATTTCGCTATAATGAAATTTCGTTATAAAGGAATTCCAGGTTTTTTGCATTGTTCCTATGAAAACTTATCTGGCGGATTAGTGTGATTAAAAGTGTTCGTTAAAACAAGATTTACGCTATATCAGTATTCGTTAAAACAGGATTCGACTGTATAAGCACCGCTACAGCAGAACCATGAGGAGTTCTGTAGAGTTTTCACAATACAAGATCTCTGCCACTCTTTGTTTAGCGATTCGTACCTAAACGGCTGTTTTGGAAAACAAATCCATGGTGTCTTTGAAATTGCTTCGTGCTTTGCCATCTCGAAAACTTGTGAGAGACATCATCCAGAACAAATACAAAACAACAACAAATTAAGAACGTAACATGTTCATGAAAAAAGTAGTTTAATATATATATAATAGACTTTTGTCCTTGATGAGACACCGGTGCCTCAGTATACAGTAAAGCTTTACGAATCTGCTAAAAAAATTATAATAGGGCAATATACAACCCTGTAACTTAAACAATACATATATATCCACAAATTTAAGAAACAACATTGAGCCTGATCGCAGGGGGCCCAACACCCCCCCACCCAAATTCATGAACTACCCGGGGGGTCACCTCATGTTAAAAATCATGTACATGTCAAGTCTTTACAAACATTTTCAGCAGAGAAAACAGAAAGCGTTCACTAAAGGTTCACTCACATTGGGCGAGTGAAGTAGATGACGAGAGAACCGATTTCAACTGGCCTAGCGAGGTTCAATTACACACGCGGGGTCCTTAGGACTCCGTGTGCACTTCCCATGGGCACCGCAGCGACTCGAGCAAAATAAAATAATTCAGTAAATTTTATAAATAAAAAAAAGGGGTCTACATGGGGTCCGCCATAAAAATTATATATATAAAAAGCTCCTCGAGTCAAACCAACACCACCTATAGAACAAGGCCTCCGCGCGAAGCTTGTGACGTCAATGAAGGCCATTTCTCGTATTGCAATTGGATACACTGCGAAAAAAAGGTAAAGATATCGTATGCGTCGACCTGCTATATCCAATGACAATAGGTGAAATGGCCTTCTTCAGTGACGTCCCGAGCTTCGTGCGATGGCCTTGTTCTATACGTGGTGTTGGTCAAACAGGGATCTATGCTGAAAAGGGCTCTGCGAGTCAAAAAAAAAGGTTGAGAACCGCTGCTCTACGGGATTTCTAACGAATTGGTACACGCCGAACATAGGCGGAGATACACTTGGAAGTCTGGAGGGGGGCACGGTCATTATTGCTGGGGGCACGATGATGATGTGTCAATTCATCTATACATATATGCATTAGATCAGTCGATTTCACCTTTGATGCTGGGGGTCAATGCCCCCCCCGCACGTATCTCCGCCCATGATACCGAATGTGCAAGCACGTGTTGTGAAGTTGGTTTCTGTGTAATGCTTGTTATGTGTAGTGCTCTCATTTGCCATCAATATTTCTAACTAAGAGTGAAGTGTAATGATTGAATAATTGTACCACTGTAAGAGTGTTGCTCTCTGTGCCGACACTTTTTAACAAGGTTGGGGGAAGGGGGGCAGCACGCATTTGCAACTCGATGTTGGGAACCATAGACAAACAGCTTCAACCGACCACCACTGTGGTAACAGCAAGGTTAGAATCTGGGTCCTCGCGACATGAGTCCGTCACTATGACCACCATCACAGCGGCTGGCAAAAACCACTGCAAGTAGCGACAAAAGTAGCCCACCCTGCAACTTTACTCGCACTAGCAGAGCAAGCGGCACAAGTGTACTAGATAACATTATACAGAGTGACTTTTGTAGCAGTAAGTAGCTAGTAAACTCGCCTAATGTAATTGAGTCTTAAAAATCAAGTAATTCAGTATTCAGATCTGGAATGTTGAATATAAACCCCGATTGGTATCCCTTAATCTTTCGCCAAGAGGTGCGTGAGAATATCGATGAGGCCCATTCCGATGCCTACCCCCCCCCCACACACACACACAAGTCAGGCTCACAGGGCCCAGTCACTCAGGAATAGTTCATCTTATTTCAAATGTTAGCTTGAGCAGAAGCATATTTACAGGAAGAGGGTGGGGAGTCAAAGCAGGCTACAGCCCAGGGCGGCAATTTCGAGAAATGAGTAGTCAAGAAAACTAGAAAGGTGCGCAAAATCTGATTTTGCTTAGAGAGCAGAGGGGGGGGGGGCAACCTCAAGTGAGCAAGAAAGACTGTAACCATTGAGTGACCATAAGTCACTCAGAAAGAATGCAATTTTGTGAATGACCAAAAGAAAGATGAGGGCCAGAGATTCTATTTTTACAATAAGATGAAAGCTGCAGACCCTACAGAATCATATTCAGCATATCAATTCTTGACCTTTCATGTTCCACAGACCCTTTATGCTAATAGTATGAGGGCCATTCTTTCACAATAAGATGAAAGCCAGAGACCTTTCTACAGAATCATATTCAGCATATCGTTCTTCCACTTTTGTGTTCCACTTACCTTTTGAAGTTGATAAGATGAAGGCCAAGAATTCCCTTCCTCTCTGCCCCAGTAAGTCCATAGGCCCTTTCAGATTAATGTTTAAAGGCAGGAGTTCTTAATATTTTCATGTTCCGCAGACCTTTTACGTCAATAAGACGAATGAGAACACCGGGGTTCTCCCCCCCCCCCCCAACTTCCCGTGAGTAAAATGAAGTCCACACACAGTCCTTTCTATAGAATAAAATTCAGTACAACACGAGTTCTCAACCCGTGTTCCCATGGACCCGTTACGCCGATAAGACAGGAGCATTGGAAATGTTTCAAACCCCCCACCGTGGGTTATCAATCTAAGCTTTATACGAGAAATTTTTATATCTAAATATATTCTGGGGGTTACTCGGAAGTATGCTACCAATTATAGTGAAAGCACCCACGACCTTGACGCTACCCCCTCCCCGTTTTCTCAGTAACATGAAGGCCATGATACACACATTTTTGTAGCAATGACATGTTTTGTATACAATACACACACACACGCTGAGTCACGCTAATTTAGCTGAATTGGTTCGTTAACGATAATATGCGCGAGTTTTTTGACCATATTCTTCTTAAAACAAGCAGCACCGAGACCTCGACTTAACCGCCACGACTTGATCGGTCAACTTGAAGCCCTTCGCTTCACTCTTCCCGCCGTTCCTCTTGCCGTTGACGAGTTTGTTGGCAATGGCCTCGAAGATCGAATTGATGCTGCTGTACTCCTCGTCCTCCTTGGCGGAGGTTTCGAACACCGGCATCCTTTGCTCGTGCGCGAACGTCATGGCGTAGTCCCAGGTGACCGAACGCCTCGCCTTGTCGTCGCACTTGTTGCCGACGATGACGCACGCTGCGGTGTCCGGATTGAGACCGTGTTCCGCGCACTTTTCTATCCAGTAAACCAGTTTCAGCAGGGAGCTGCTGTCCGTTACGTCGAATACGAACATCACGGCGTGTGAGTTCCGGAAGAATGACGGGCTGAGGGTGTTTCGGAAGAGTTCCTGATCTGTAGCTGCAAAACGAGTGTAAAAAAATTATGCTATGGAAACTCATTGGTTCTCATCAAAAAAACAATTCGAACAAGAAGCATGCAATAACGAAAAAATATATAAATAAAAATATTCTGGGCAATGAGGCTGGAGCGAGACTGGTTTTTTACTTAGAGGAGAAATAAAGTAGAGTGAGGGAAATCTTATTTTTCAGGTACAGACAGTCACGTGACTTATAAACGATCTTCCCCCCTCCCGCGGCCATTTTCTATGTGTTTACGATAGACTCCATTGCTGTCGAGGAACTCCTGCTAATCAAGTCTTGTCTCGGGAGGAGGAGTGGTTTTTTGCCGGAGCTGGTTTGGAAATTAACTTTGCTCGGTTATTTTTGTGTTTAGGGTTATCTCTATATTATATTTTGTGGTTTTGAAAAATATATATTTAAGTAATTTATTGATAATAGTAGTGTCGAGTATATTTAGGCCTACTTCAATAAGTACATTTTTCGAGGCTTGGCTAGCCACGTTGTTGGCTTTTGGTCCAGTTGACGTCCAATACTAATTTTCCCCTTTTCCTCACTGTGAACTTAGTATGTTACACTGAAGGATAATTATCCAGAATACTTAGTCATGGCGAACGGTATGGAAACTAATGAAAATGGACAATACACGGATCCGGTTTCAGACGTGCCAACTTTTGGCATCCAGAAATCCGGAGATTCTCCCGAGGGGGGTACCCCCCTCCCCCGACACTCATAGACTCGATCAAAAAAAAAATTCGGTTTTTTTTTAAAAATAAATTAAGAAAAAGTTACATTCTCTCCCCCCCCCCCAAGGCAGGTTCTGCATTGCCCCTGAGAATAATATAATTCCATGTCAGTCTTTCGATGCGCAATAGAGAAATCACATCTACATACTGTTCATAAATTATAAGTGTTTCCTTTCGTGGATCAGACTTTGGGGAATACTGTTCCACTCCTCCGGAAGTGCAATCTGCAAGTCTCGGACAGTAACAGGCGGCCCTGGTCGCGCAGCAATGCGTCGTCCACATTCAGGTCAGGAGAGCACGCTGGCCATTCCATACGCTGTATTGTTTCAGCTTCAAGCATGTTCTCCACCAGACGAGCTCTATGCGGTCGGGCATTATCATCCTGGAAAACAAAGGAATCTCCAATGGCTCCAGCGTAAGGGATGACATGAGGTCGCAGTATCTCGTCTGCATACCCTCGGGCCGTCAAAGTGCCATTCCGAATGATATGCAGGTCCGTACGTCCGCCTATGCTGATTCCACCCCATACCATCCAACCAGCTCGTCTGTATTGTGACCTTTCACGAACGAATGCGGGGTTATTTCGAGTGCCCCTGTCCCTCCATACCAGAACACGTCGGGTGTCACACTCCAGACTGAATCGGGACTCGTCTGTAAACAGCACTTGGCTCCAATCTCGATGTTCAGCAGCCCATCTTCTTCGGGCCGCACGGTGGCGTGGGGTCAACGGAATGCAGACCATTGGCCTACGTGCATAGAGCCCTCCCTCATGAAGCCGATTACGTACTGTTTGGCTGGACACCCTTCGTCCTCTTGCCAAGAGCAACCGTCTTTGCAGTTGCGTAGCATTCTCTGTTCTGTTTCGACGGGCCGTTAACCGTACATACCGGTCATCAGTTGCTGTAGTGGCACGTGGCCGACCTTACCCTGGTCGACGTCTAACATTTCCTGTTTCTTGGAATCGATTCCACAGCCTTGCAACAACACTTCGGGCGACTCCAACAGCGTCCGCGACACTACGTTGCGTTTGCCCGGATTCCAGTCTGCCTATAACACGCCATGCCATGGATTCCGGTAAATCACGTTGTTGAGACATCCTCAAGTCACCTTGTCTCAAAAAAAAAAAAAATACTGCACAATCGAAATTTCACAGTTACGGCAGTAAAACAGACGTTTCTGCCCTTATCTCCTTTTTCTGGTTTTTGACGTCATGAACTTTGATTTGAATATGAAGTTTTCTTCCGTTTCCTGCTAGGCTTTAAATTATGGACGATTCATTTTATGTTACTTATCGGTATGCATCTTTGCGTAATTTTGTTAAAACCATGTGCTCCCCTAATTGTTTTGAGCAGTGTAGCTTAAAGTTTTATATTTTCTTTGTGAAGATGTTTAATCGGAAGAAACGATTTAAAAAAATTCAAATTACAAAGCTGCGGACGAAAAAACGTGTTTACCGCTTTGAGGAGAAATACAGTAGAGTGAGGGAAACCCTATTTTTCGGGTGCAGACAGTAGAGGTCACGTGACCTATAAACAATCTTCCCTCCTTCCGCGGCCATTTTTTGGGTGTTTACCCTAGACTCTTGGAAGCATCGTCTGCTCTCGCGTGTTATTTTTGTTAATAATGGTGCTAATGTGCTATACTTACGCTTGTGATGAGAAGAGTGTGGAAGGGAGACGAATAACGTTTCACAGGTACGTAAAATCGTTCTTTATTTTAATTTTTTCAAATATATATTAGTCATTAAAGTTTGCTATGCAGAAGTGCATTCATTAAAACGTGCGTTTTTTTGTTCAATAAGGTGCACATTTTTGCTAATTTTTGGATAAATATTGAAATTCAGTTTAACAACTAAATGGTTATAAATATTTCTGCACTCTTGAATAAAAATTTAATTAAATTTTGATCTATTTGTCACTGTTTCACAAGTATGTTGATATTCTTCTTGGCGACCAAATTTTTCGCCAACTACTGCAGCTCGGATGCGTTTTCCTCAACCCATTTTCGACCGATCTTCCGATTTTTAACCAAATTTTGCACATGATTACTGGTTACTTAACATACCTGAGCAGTTTAAAAAAAATGGAAAAAATTATATGAATTTTGATTTTTGAAAAATCAAAGTTAATTTTTTGTACCTAAAATGATAATTTCTTGGAGAGGGCGATTTCCCCACCCCCAGCTTTTACAAAAATTTAAAAAGTAACAGTAAGTGAAAATAAATAAAAAGTTAAATAAATAAATAAACAAAAAAATAGATTCAGAGCCCACAGTAAAGCAATTTTCAAAGTAGTAGCTGGGGGACAAAAAAAATATTGCTCATAAAACATAATTTGTTAATAATAACAATTTTAACATGTTATTTGGATTTGTATTCCAATAGTTTCGTTTTTCCGCCTTGAACTGACACAAATATTCTTTATTTTTCAGTTTTCCTAAAGATCATGGAAAAAGGCAGCTTTGGGAAATCAATCTTTGGAGAGAAGACCTCTGATTACTCCAAAATTTGCTCCAAGCAAGAAGACTGTTTTGATCGGGAGAAGTTCATGGCTAAAAAAAGCTTGTTGGAAAGTCACTAAAGAAGCGGAAAAGTGATGAAAATTCAATGTGCCTAGTAATGCAGGTAACAAAACACATTTAGTTTTCTGTTATGATCCAGCTTAAACTATTTTTTCATAGATGAATTTGATTCTAGTCTGCCATAAGAAACGTCTCTCAAAATGCAGATGTGAAAACTCGTGGACATGTTTCTCTTAACACGAAACTTTGTTTTATGTTTTCATGTTGATTGACGTGAAACTGGTGCTTGTCACTAATTTTACTGTTAACATATTTTGCAGTTGCCAAAAACAAAAAGAAATACTACCTTGGAGATTTTGGTTCTGATGGTATGAAGTCCCCTGCCCATAAGCTACTGAAGCTTTGAAAATAGCTAACCACAGGATAAGCTAATAATAGCTAAATTACAATATTGGGCAGAAAAAAAAAGTCAGTTCTCTTCAAGAAATGCTGGAAATCATGAAGAAAAAGTCTCCAATCTCTGATGCTGCTTCTAATATGTTAGAGGTATGGTTGCATTTTTAATGAGGTTATTCTATATAGACCTACAGTCAATTTTCTATCAGTTGAACTCTGATGACTCAAATATCTGTTTCAGTTGCACGTTTCTTTAAGCCGAAGTTTTTGGTTTGAAATGAATTAAATTCATTATTAGAGTGAAGAATTTAGGTACAGCATATATTTAAGACATTTTGTTTTTATTTCCTACTTCCCTTCTCTAGTTTTGTAAATAAACTAACCAATGACAATCAACTTGGTCAACAGTGCTTGCAAATCTCTTGTTGCATGTATGGTCATGTCAGTAGTTTTTTTTAGCTCAGTTGTGAGTAATGCACAAATGCCAGAATACATCTTGATTAAATATAGACTTTTCTTGAAAATGCCAAAGTAGTAAAGTTTTAGATTTGAAACAAAAAAAAATTATTCGCCTAATGAAATGGAAAGAAATCCATATCTCAAATGTTCGTACGTTAAATTTTTTTTCCTGAATATTATTTTTAACGACTTTGTAAAACATGGTAATTATTCGTGCAAGACTGCAAATATGAATGAAAAGAGAGAGAATTAAAAATTGCTGAAATCACTATAGAAATTTATACAAGTATTCAAGGTATATGTGCAATTAATTTTTTTGTTTATCATGTATATTTTATGTATGTCCACGTTAAATTTTTTTTCAATATTCTCATTTCTGTGCTCTGATGGCAAAATGTCACTTTTTCAAAATTTCATGAAATTTGTAAACAATATTTCGTAAAAATGTGATACTGTGGCTTTTTGACTTACTGCAATTTGCCTTCATTGGTTCCTCATAAACCGAAAGATAGACAAAATTTTGATGAGCGAGACTCCAGAATGCGATCAAATCAATTTTTTGGGAAAATTGACTTGTGGCATTTTGCTATTTGATTGAATACACATAGCAAAATGCTAGTTCAGTGCCATATAAAAATGTTCAGAACCAAGGGGTCATTCAAGTATTACGTCAGCATCGAGGGGGGGAGGTAGTTTCAGATTTGCTGACTTTCGATGACAAGGGGGAAGGGGGTTTGAAGGTTGCTTACGTCATCAACCACCCCTTTTTGAAGATATGAAATATTCTATGCTGCTGATGAAATTTTGCTGGGGGGGGGGGGAGGAGAAAGTCAGTGTTGCTGACAAGGGGAGGTCAAAAATGGCTGAAAATCGCTGCTTACGTAATACTTGAATGACCCCCCAATTCCTGAAAATAAACACACATCCCCGCTTGTTATTGAAAATAAACTGCTCCTTTATTAGGTACTTGTTTTTTCTGATAGCCGTTTTCACCTTCCTTATAGTTTTCATTGCCTGGTCCAGCAGCAGAACTTACGAAAGCTCAAAAATGGAAAAGTATCCACAGGAGTTTGGAGCCTTTGCCTTAACATTAGTTTTATTCAAGCAAGGCTTACAAGTTCATGAGGAAGATATTCAAAAAATGTTTATCACACCCATTGGCAATGCAAAAGTGGTATCAGATGGCCAACCTGATGAATGAATGTTTGAAATCTGTTCAAGAGACTGGTGTGGAAGTAGTCTCTATGACTATTGATGGCACCAGCTGTAATTTTGCAACAACCAAAAAAAAATGGAACCATATTTCAAGCATTTATTTAATCGCAGCATTGTTTCATACATCATATTTATTCCCATCGTGTTTATGCATCGTATTCCCAGCATAGTGTTTATACAGTTGACACCCCCCCCTTTTGTATTCACTGTTTTTTTTCCTTCATTGAAAAAAGTTTGTTGTCAACACTAACAATCGTCATTCACGTGTTTTGTTTACAAAATTTGAGTTGCTTGTGGAGAAAGTAAATCAATTGCTGTATTTGCCCACCATTATGAAATCAACAAATCTACTGTGAATTCTATCTGAAATTCAATCAGCTGTAGCTACACCTATAGCAGCGAAAACTTTGCAGTACCTATGGGACCCATGTGTTTCTCATAGAGAAAATGCTGTTTTTTGTGGGTCAAGACTGCCACAGAAAAGGTATTCCAATTGATTGAAATATTATAAATTAAAAGGCGAAAATTTTTTTACTCTTCTATAAAGGAAAGAGCTGGTGAAACGTCTATTTCATCAGAACTTTATGCAAGTAAAAGGTTGATTTCATAGGTTTAAGAATCGATTTAGATAACGCAATGTAAAAAATCACTTACGATCAAGCCTCTGCCGACCAGGAGGCAGCTAGAAAAATTTCCAAGGAAATTATAAAAGACATTGTCACGTTAGCGAAACAGGTGAGGGGAGAAAAATTCAATGATATGGATAAAGAAAATGAACAGCTAAAAATTAATAGCAATTTAGAGACATTAACCCAAGAGGAAGTAATGGAGCTGAGTGACTGCTCCTGAAACTGTACCAGATGAAGATGATCAAGATAAAGAAGTAAAGACCAGTTCAACATATGTAACATAGCGGAAGGGCTTCGCAAGTTTAAATCAGCAATAGATTATTTTCATGACATAGATCCTTCTATGGTATGTGCTTCACATGTAGAAAATTAGTAGAGGAAGTCTTATCAAAACATACTCCAACATACTTGATGATATGAAGAAGAAACGGCAAACAGAAATCACAGTGTTCTTTCAAGAAAGCATCTCCACCCTCTTTTACGTATCCTTTCTACCCTTGCGTCACCCTGCTCTTCTCCTGATGTTCAATAAACGAGATATACAAAAAAAACCCCTATGGTTTCAGTTATTCACGGATTTCCATATTCTTCGCGGTCACCTCAGGAACGTAACCCCAGCGAATACGGGGGGGAGATTGTACCTCATGTTTATTTGCAGCAAGGTGTTTATACATAATGTTTATTTGCATCTTATTTACATCGTGTTTATACATAATGTTTATTTGCATCTTATTTACATCGTGTTTATACATAATGTTTATTTGCATCTTATTTACATCGTGTTTATACATAATGTTTATTTGCATCTTATTTACATCGTGTTTATACATAATGTTTATTTGCATCTTATTTACATCGTGTTTATACATAATGTTTATTTGCATCTTATTTACATCGTGTTTATACATAATGTTTATTTGCATCTTATTTACATCGTGTTTATACATAATGTTTATTTGCATCTTATTTACATCGTGTTTATACATAATGTTTATTTGCATCTTATTTACATCGTGTTTATACATAATGTTTATTTGCATCTTATTTACATCGTGTTTATACATAATGTTTATTTGCATCTTATTTACATCGTGTTTATACATCCGTTATTTGCATCATATATCATCAAAACTATTGAATAAACAATTTGATGTTAATTTGACTTGGAGTTGAATTTTGAATGGATGATTATATTTGTGAAATAAAAGTTGGTGCCACACGCACACAATATCTAATAAAGTGTTCTTCACTGTGTTTGCTTTATTATATCACTCTTGAGGTTTTATGTTTCATAAGTGTAAGGTTCGTTTTCAATGAATGATTGCCACAATCATAAGCACTCTCTGCCACTTTTATATATTTCGTTTAATCATACTTTTTCACAATAAACATTATACTATTAACACGTCCTCCTCGCTTAAAGCGAGCCTTTGAAATTACCTCCTGAGTCCACAGGAGCCACTCTCTAAATAACTGAAAACGCACCAAGCTTCTTTCCTCTTCCCGTCGAGGGCTTTTCTCCCCCCACCCACGCTTTCTAATCTCATCATGCTCTTTCCCGATAGGGGAAAACCTTGCATTACCCCCTTCCTAAGTGTGAAATATGCATAACATATTTTACAAGACAAACTGGTTACATACATTGATATGGGTAATAGAAACTAGGATATGATCAAATAACACGATACTGATAGCAATAAATATTTACATAATTTGCAATAAAACGCAAGTAAACATTAATGTTCATTATCAGTTCATTCCGTTCGTAAAAGCGATATCACGTCTGCGCTTACATTATCTGTCCCTACCATGTCCGCTTCCAGGTGCTGTGATGATGGTCGGGCACAGTATGAGTTTTTGTTCTGCCCCTACTAACGTAGTAATTGGAGCTCTGCCTGAGACTTCATTCTTTCCTCTCAACTGGCACGCTTCACATGCACATACAAAATTCCTTCGTATCCTTGACAATCCCCTCCCAATAAAATGAGTACCAGACTTTGTCATTTGCTTCTTAGAACTCTTGTACATGTCCCTCAAAAGAAGTTTTATGGGCCCTTCACAAAAAAACTTTTTTTTTCTTTTGGTAAAACCAACCCCCATTTTCTCTTTGTGGAAGAGCAAAGTCCGCTGTTTCCTTGCTCACCCTTCGCTGCTGACTCCCATTCGGCAACCAGTGGGTCACTAATGTTTTGAATTCTTCGAAATTCTTCTTGTGGGGTGACAGTGTGTTCTGTTTTTCTCTCTCATCTACTCCTTCATCTCTCCCACCCTGTTGCTTTGCCTGCATTTCGTTGTCCGTTATATCCTTCTTGTTCACAGCTGCAAACTTTTGGGCCTTCACTTCCCCTTTGAGTAAGCTGATAATTTGTGGATGCAATATGGCCACATTTCACTTATGTGGGGCGTAATAGCGCACAAAATAGCTCTGTGGTGGACTACACTTGTTTTGTCCGTTCTGGGAATGGCCAGATTGATGTGTCTCAAACCTGCCAAAATAGGCTTTCCGAATGCAGGCTTCAAATATGTCTTTGCTTTAGACTCTGTCTTGTGGGGGACCAAATCTTCTCTTAAGACAGAAATTTGGCAACCTGAATCAATCAATGCATTCACAAATTTTCCCTCAATGCTAACTTTCATTCTCTTCAATGCGGTGATAGATTGGATATATCCCGAATTTTGTCTGATATCGTCACTGATACCGATTCCTTTTACTGAAAACGCTTCTGGATCTTGTGGTACATTTTCTGTTTCTATCTGGTTGACTCTCGTATCCAAATTACCCGTTCTTTTATTACTCATGTTGACTCTGTTCTTATTTTCAGGACAGTTCCTTTTTACATGGAATCTTGACAAACAAATGAAACAACCTTCCTTTCGAAGTGGCTTCCGATCAGAATATTTCTTTCCATGGTTTCGCTCACAAAAATATCTATTCCGTTGGTTATCATAATATCCTATGTCAGAAAAATTTGTCTCATTTCCTGAATGCGAACCGCTATTATTTGTTGCACTCGTGTAATTATCTACTTCTTTCGCGAGTTTGACTACATCTAACCAACTGTCTGTTTCTTTCAACTGTATATAGGTTCTGGTGTTTGGGGACAGGCTTTCTTTTATTTTATCAATGATCACCAATTGTTTCAGATCCTCAAACGTGTTAACTTCCCTCGACTTGAGGTATAAATCTACAGCTGTTTCCACCCTGACCACATATTGACTACACGCTTCTTCTGCTTTCCTTTTCATCGTATCTAGATTCTTTTTATGTTCAATGGGAGTGATTTGAAATTCCTTCAAAATCATCTCTTTGATTCTGTTGTAATCATCGAAATCGGGTTCTGCCTGTCTCATGCTTATGCATCCAGCCTTCCCCTTCAAAGTACACAGTATAATTTTCCCATGGTATTCCTCCGGGACCTCATACAACTTAAACATATTTTCTGCTTGATGAAAGAAAAAAGGCCAATCCTCTATGTTTTCTGTCACCTCTGGCATTACACCTTTCATTAAATTCAAATACCCAATAAAATCATTGTTGCCACGTGTTCCACGTCTTTCATTATGTTTTACTCTCTCTCTCTACCTCTAATTCGTGGTTTCTTGCTTCTCACTCTGTTCTTTCGTCAATAATACTATTTAGTAATTCTTTCACAAATTCAGGTTCATAATGAGGGCTTTTCACAATTAGCTCTTTCAAATCCACAACCTTTGCGTCTTTGGGGACTTCCACCCGTAACTCATCTGCTAAAATCAGCAGGTCCGCTTTTCGTCCTCTGGCTAAAATGGCCATTTTTAGTATTTTTTCTTTTCTTAAATCAGTATCTAATGAAATTACTGTACGAAAATAGTTCGGTTTCGCCTAACAAACAAAAAAAAATGTGACCGCTCACCTCAGTATAGGCGAAAGTCTTGATGCTCGTTCGTTTCTGCCGATGGTCGAGCTTTCACATAAATATTCCGATGTCTTGAGACACTGGTGACCACCCAATGTGTGATTAGCTACGCCAAGTGATCAGTCCTGATCCTTCTATTTTGTCAATCGCTTAACGATGATTAATTCCTGCGATCACCTTCGCACAAAATAGTCAGTTTCAATTCAGTATAGTTCTACTGATCCCACTTCTGACACCACTATGTAGGGTTCGTTTTCAATGAATGATTGCCACAATCATAAGCACTCTCTGTCACTTTTATATATAATATTTGGTTTAATCATACTTTTTCACAATAAACATTATACTATTAACACGTCCTCCTCGCTTACAGCGAGCCTTTGAAATTATCTCCTGAGTCCACAGGAGCCACTCTCTAACTAACTGAAAACGCACCAAGCTTCTTTCCTCTTCCCGTCGAGGGCCTTTCTCCCCCCACCCACGCTTTCTAATCTCATCACGCTCCTTCCCGTTGGGGGAAAACCCTACAATAAGTATTCAAAGTTTACTTAAATTAAAACCTTTACAAAGATTAAGTTACATTAACTTTCCATTCAACTTTTAACCAATACAAACTAATTAACAGCATCCACTTAAAATAATTTAACATTGTGATTGGGGGAAATCTCCTATGTAACAAAAAAAAAAAAAAAAAAAAAATATTATTGTAAATTTAGGATAGGATTTTAACTTCTGAAAAATTATTTTAAAAACCAGTAAACTTAAAATTATTTCTTTCAGACATTCTGAATTTTCATGAATTTGTCCTAGAATTTTCATTAAATCCAAAATATTTTTCAATTAATTCTGAAATTATTTTTTCATTAATTCTAGAATTAATCGTCTTTCATAGTTTTCATCCATTTTCTGAAGATACTCTGCATACCACGGCAAAAAGCTCCGCGGACAAAGCGTGCGATTATGAACTCGCCAAATTACGAAGCGCATAAGATAACCGCCAAACATGGCAGCTTTGCATATATAAGTCACGTGGTACACTCTGAGCACCTGTTCGGAAGAGCGAGTGAATGGGCTTTTGCCCCATACTTATATTTCTTCTCGATGGTTTTTTACAGGAATAAATATTGTTATTTATTAAACATATTTACAAAGTATGACAAATGCGCATGGCGAACTCAACGGTCGAAAACAAACTACTATTAACGTTCGTAGATTAGTGGTGTCGACAGATACAGTGTCCTCACAAAGATTTTTTCCTTCTGCCAGCATTTGTGCTGCCATCTGTTGGGTTTTTACTTGACGGCAGACCCCACACAGTCCTCCCCCACCAGTGACTTCAGTTGCGATTAGGGGGAATCAGACTTTTCTCTCACTACCAGTGGTAGGTTAGGTTCGGTGGTCGTTGTCACTGGCTGAGAGTTTTCTGGTAGCACATCTACCTGCAGCAAAAATGCTGGCTTTAGTTGGTCTATAGACACCATTTCATGGTTACCTTTCATCCGTAGCACAAAGTATTTGGGCGTCCACTGCATGATTTGAAACGGGCTATCATAGGTGCACTGGAGCGGAATCTTTGCGTGCAAACACAGTGAGTCGATGTCTGTAGTGCTGGAGATGGATGAAGACCTTCAGTTTATTGTGGTTAGCAGTAGGAGAGGGCACAATATTATGAATGTTGTTCGCTAGTTTTGCAGCAAATATTAGTGGATCCGTGGGCTGCTCGGTACTCGGAACCAAGAACTCCGCGGTTATTAGCTTTCGTCACGATGTGTAATGGGCCCAAGAGCTTTTGGAAGGCCTGCAAATGTCCTGTTCTACCATGTACTCGAATTCGTTTGTGTAAAGCACCTGTGAATTAAACCTTCTAGGCGGGCCAGTGGTCCGAATATAATGAACGGTGTTGTGTTTGAGAGAGTGAAACGTTTCAGATGGATTAGTTAACTCTGGAAACTCCTTCAAAATTGTATGGTAGCGAGAGTCGTCGTCAATCACACGAACAGTAGAATGGGAACAAGCTTGAGGTATGCCGGAATTGCTGAGGTTGGTGATAGAGTCAACCAGCCGTTTCTTTTGGAGATCGACCAAGAGCACGAAATGTCGAAGAAAATCAGCACCAATTATGGGAACGGATACGTTCTGTACCATAAGTTTTGATTCTGGATTGATTTGCGGCGTACGGTTCAAGTGGATTGTGATTTCGCGAGTTACAACCTACCAGAATGCATGATACGTCACTGCCAGTAGTATCAATCAAATATCAACGATTTTTGTGGTCCTGTCGTAAACGTGTAAGGAAAGAGGTAAGCTACCACCCGCTGACTGCCAGTTGCCACTCGTTTCCTGACTTCGTGGAACTCTGCATTTGCGAGTTAAATTTCCGAAACAGGCATGATAATAACAATGTCAGTCGTTCCGATGCAAAATTTTGACGTGGCTGTTGCGACACATCGGAGCACCTACAAAATCAACGTCGATCGTGAGCGTCGAAAATTTAGATGATCGACCTGCTCTGTAAATATGGAAACTTGTTTTTGCATGTCCATTATGAGAGGCAAAATCTCTTGCGGATCTAAGCCAACTTTGTTGATTTCATCTGCCAGCGTGATAAGCTGCGTGAGCTCCTTAGTAGAGGCGGAAATAGATTGAATGGTTGTAGGTAATCATGGGCAGAGATACGGGGGGGGGGGCATTGCCTCCTGGGTGGTGTCCCTGCCAATCCGGGACAGTCGTGCACGTGGTCGGTAGACAGTTGGTGTGAAATTCCATAGAATTTCAATAGCCTCATATAGAGGAGGTTGTTTCCATGAAATCTTAATAATAATGAGTAGGGAAGTTCATTTGTAATTGGATAATCATGACAATTTGACAGTGACAGCGTTACTACTAAATGAATAATATCGTGATAAATACTAAAATATTAGTCCATATGCATATTTACAAAAACATCCATTTTTTGAAGTATAGCAGTGAAAACCGAAAAGAAAGCCAAAGTACACACTTTTTTTTTTAAAGGAATCTCATCAGGGCCAATAGCGGTTAACTACTAAAACATATCAATACATTATATATTGAAATACACAATATTTCATACAATGCTAGAAAGAATACGCAATATTACATGTAATGCTAGAAAGAATACACAATATTATATACATTGCTAGAAGGAATACACAATATTACATACGTTATACAATGCAAAAGAGAATATACAATAACACAGAAAATCTTTTAAAGTTATAAAGAGCAAGAAACTTACTTATTTGCACTACTTACCAGGAAGAAATAAGATTTTTACTTGATTTTATACATCTTGCCATCGAATGAGTCAAAATCAAAGTCCTGTCAGTTGAGGTCTTTCCATCTTTAGATAGTTCTTAGGTCTCTTGAGCCTTAAGAACTGGTCCTCTGGATATGCCGAGATATTTCTAAGAGGTTCAAATTCCGAGTTGTCCAATTTCTTGAAGAGATTCTTGGACAACTTTTGAGTGAATTTATGTATTGTAGGCATCTTCGTATCTTTTCTTTATATGTTTGTTACATACAAACCAACTTGCATTAAGTAAATGTCGTAAAGGCTTATTCTGATATCTTTCGAGATGCACTAAATTCCCCGAATATAACCATATCGGGGCTGCATATGTAAAAATGGGTCTTATTGCCATTTTATATAAATGTATTCTGTTTTTGACAGTCACAGCAGATCTTGTAGTACAGTCTTTTAATCATTTGTTTGGCAATATCTGCCTTGACGATGACTTCATTACAATGTTTTTTGAAACTAAGCGTTTTATAAAGGGTTATGCCAAGATAATGATTATGCGTAGATGGCGTGATTAAGTTGCCATCAATTTCAACATAAGCAGGTGTTGGAAGTATTAATTTGGATGTTATCCTCATAAATACTGTTTTATTAGCATTTAGTCCACTATATTTTCGCACCATTCTTCAACTGAGTAGAGTAACTCTTGTAAATTACTAAGAGCTTTTCAGGTTTTCTGTTGGTAGAAATAATCATAGCATCATCAGCATATAATGCTGTTATACCTACTGGAGCAATAGGAAAATCCATCATGTGCAAATTATGCAATTGAGGCCGAAGAACACTTCCTTGTGCAATTGATGATCTGATTATTTTTGTGGAAGAAACACTATTGTTATTTTAACTGAAAATGCTCTAGAGTGAAGATAATGACGTACAAATTTAATTATGGCAAAAGGAAAATTTGTACGAATTAATTTGTAGATAAGGCCCTTACGTCAAACCTTATCAAAGCTTTTCTTTAAATCTAAGAATGCAACGGCCGCTGTATCTTTGTGGATCCGAGCCAGTTGAAGGGTTTCAATAACTCTTAGCAGTTGAGTAGATGTCGAATGTTCTTTTCTGAAACCATGTTGCTCAGGACCCAAAATAGAATTATCTGTCACATATTTATCAATTATTGTAACAATGATTCTTTCAAATAATTTTCCTAATATACTTAGAAGAGATATCGGTCTCCAGTTATTAGGAAAATGTAAGTCTTGTCTGGGCTTAGGTATAACTTTAACAATTGCATGTTTCCAATTCCTAGGAAAATATCTGTTCCATAAGCTTGTTAAAAATTTTGACAAAATATGAAATGAAATTTTCTGGAAGATACTTAAGTGCTTTATTGGTAATTAAATCATGTCCAGCAGCCTTTTTTGTTTTTAAGTGTTTGATGATAGCTTTTAATTCATCAGTATCCGTGGGATAAAGTGTTTCAATGTTATTCATAGGTGGATTATTGAAGTATCTATTGATTGTACGCCTGACATGTTCAACTCTAATATTTGAGGTATTAGTATTCGGCGAGAACTGAAGCTCAAACGCTAGCAAAAACCTCTGCTTTGTCAATATCTGTATAAACCAATCCATTTGGACCATGGATTGAAGGCATCCTATTTGCTTTAGGTTTGCAGGAATTATAAATCTTGAAGAATGAACCAACCATCTTCACCGACCATCATCTAACCGATGAAGTTAATGAATCTTTGACCTGTAAATTCTCTAATTTCTGTTCTAGAGATTCTTCTTAAATTAATATACCTTCTGTTGTGAGCAGGATCCTGAGTTCTTTGCCATTTCCTTCTTGCTTTATTTTTTTCTTCCTTATTAACTCTTTCAAGTATTTTGGTAACGCAAGAGGATTATTGGATGTCTTGGTTTTTGATGAATTCTCTATTGTATCTTTTATTATTGAAGTGATAGAATCAATATCTTCTTCAATATCAATGGCGTAATTACTAGCTTCATTATGTGGATTAAATTCAGATAATTTTGGCTTGAAGAGGGGCCAATTGGTGATCTTTTTACTTTTATTGCTTACAGGAACTTCAAAATTAATTTCTATACAGATAGGATCATGATCAGAAGTGAAGACAGAAATAGCTTCAACAGAGATGGGAATTTGAAGATTTTTTTGCTATTGCAATATCTAGAACATCAGGCAAGAAATTTGTATTATCAGGATAATATGTTGGTCTTTCATTACCATATGTTATGTTATTGAGTCTGCAGTATTGCTCCAAGTATCTGCCAGCTTGATTTCTTCTAGTGGAGTTCCATAATGGTGATTTTGCATTCATGTCACCAGAGAGTACTGCAGGACACGAGCAATCAAAGAAAAAGTCCAATAATTTATCAAAATTGTTATCAGGGGGTTTGTAAATAACACCTATTCAAATTTTAGAATTATTATTTCTGTTAATTTCAATGGCCAGTGCCTCACCACTTCTGGAGTCTGGTAGTTCAATAACATCATAATTAATATGCTGTTTAATGTATATGGCAACTCTGCCTCCATGGTCAAATCTTCTGTTCCTACGTATACAATCAAAATTTGCAACTTTGGCTTGATGACAAGGTTTTGAGAATGTTTCGCCAACAAGTGCCAAGTCAATATTTTCATTTTCGAGTACTTCTCTAATTTCATGCAAATCATTTGTTATGCTTCTGGCATTTCAGGCAATCATTTTTAAATATTTAACATTATAGATGTGATTATTAGCCATTAATGTTATTTGTGAGTAATTTCATGGAAGCATTCATGATAGTATCAAAAAAGTAGATGTAGTAAATGATAGTATACTTTTCCTGATTTGTCTTTGCCATTAATATACGTTTGAAGCAATCCCTCATGAGTAGGGTGACCATACGTTTCGTATTTCCCGGGACAGTCCCGGTATTTTCTGTTTTTTTGGTCATCCCGACTTTTTGGCAAAAGTGTCCCGGTTTTTCCCGCATTTTACACGAAGCCTACTTGAATTTTTATTCTTTATTGAAGTCAAAGATTGACATCATTTTTCAACTAATAAATTATTTTAGGATAATTACAACTATAAAAGAGAATATTAATCTCCCACATTCGTCTTTGGTGAATGTTTTCTTCGTGGAATTCATTTTAATCCACTTCAATTTGCAGTAATGGTTCATTTCCCACCATTGTGATTTTTCCGTAATTTCAACAATATCTGGCAACTTTGGTTTTGGCATCATTTTTGGCGATAATTGGCGGTGTCCCGTATTTGGAATCCCAATGTCCCGTATTTCCCTCGAGGAAATAGGGTCAGCCTACTCATGAGAATTATTATTTCCTAAATTGGAAAAGGCGTGGCTTCAACTGATATGTTACTTTCATCTTCTACTAGGAAATGAGTAATTATGTTCAATAGTTGTTGTCTCATTAGAAACATTCGTATTATTTATTTTTGTTCTTCCTTTAGGTATGTGCTGAGGCTTGGGGGCAGTATTGTTATCATTTTTTGTAAAAGCAAGATTAGACATACTTGTCGTAGATTCAATCTTGGTAATGGGAGCAAAAGCACCAGATCTGGAACCCCTCCAATGAATAACATGTTTACGGTTTGAGAGATAATTAAAGAGCCAAGTTAAAAATTTACCATGGAAGCCCAAGCAGGCTAATTTGGAAATGATCAAATCATGCTTCACGGAATCATAAGCAGCTCTCAAATCCAGAGAAATAATGTAACTAGTGTAGCCCTTTTGGAGGGCATATGAAATAAAGAACACCATATCTTTAATGCAACCCTCGGCACCAGTTTTCGGTCGAAAACCATAAAAGTTTTTTGGAAAGAGCTCAAATCGTAATGCAATCCAAGTGATCCTAAAAAGAATGATTCTCTCAAAGATTTTACTAATAGTGTTTATAAGAGTCAGAAGACGAAAGTTCTTCGGATCAGTTGTTGGCTTTCCTGACTTGGGAATAAAAATAATACGTCCTTCTTTAAAAGACGGCGGCACCAGCGATGAAGACCAAAGGGTATTAAAAGCACTCAGAAATTCAATCCCCTTATTTGGAAGGAGTTTATACACCTTCAATGGAATACCATCTGGACCAGGGGTCGTTGAACGACCAGAACAAGTGGCTCTACGAATTTCCGTGGAAGTGAACGGTGCATCCATGTAAATCTGGAACTCATGAGGAGGACCATGAAAAGTTACAGTGTGAGACCGGCCAGGTGAAGAAAAGTGGTTAGATTTTAAAAATTGGATCTGTACGAGAGGATCAACATAGCTATTATTAGCAATCTTGAAAATGTGTCGGGAATCATCCCAAGTTTTCGCCACGATATAACAGTGTCTACGCAAGACAGAAAAAAGAACTGAGGGCTGAGTAAAAGGATGAAGTTCTTGAGCCAGAGTTTTCAATCGTAGAATGCGAAGGTGGCGACGAGAAACAGAAGCTAATCTTTTACATTTAGTCCAGTTGTCCTGAGAGGGCACACGGCGAAACAAACGGAAAGCTCGTTTTTTTCGATAAGAGCAATGCGCCCTTCTTTATCCAACTTGAGCTAAGGTTGTTTCTTCCGGTACACAGAGTACCTAGCTGAGTTGACAATGGAAACAACATGATTGTAAATGTTGTCGAAATCATTAGTAGTGGGGATGACAGAGAGACCTGCCATTACCGCTGATCATTTAATATAACGGAATTCCTGAGAGATGAATTGTCTATTCAAGGAGACGGAAATCTTAATTGGCAAATGATCACTATTGAATAATGAGTCACAGGGAGACCTAATAATATATCTATAAAGACCTGGGCTACAGAAACATAAGTCAAAATAAGATTGTGAGTCCTTGCTATAAAAGGTGGGGCAAAAAGGAGGAACTAGACAAAGGTTACGATTGAGATACCAGTTAAATAACATAGTACCTGCAGGAGATGCAAAATGTCCTCCCCAATTTGAATGATGACTGTTGGAATCTCCGATTATGATAAAATTCCCAGAGATGTATGAGAAAATATTGTCGATAGCAGCGATATTGAAAACACCTGGAGGAAAATAAAAATTAACAACATACATAGAAAAATTGTTTAGAAAAACTTGATCATAATTTCAAAAAAAGGATCAGAAATTTTCCATATCAAGGATGAAGAAAGAGATGAATTCACCGCGGTCACTAAACCACCACCTGGGAGAAGTTGATCATTTCTAAAAATCTGAAAACCAGCAAGAAAAAAATGGTCCTCCGGTTCCAGAAAAGTCTCCTGTAAACATATCATAGTTTAAACAAAAATTTCTGATAAAGGTTGATTTGGACTTGATGCCTCGGACATTCCATTGAAGAATTTTAAAATTCATATTATTCATAGTTTTTTTTTGGAAAGGATTAACTAGAAAAGTATATTTAACTGAAGAGAGGGAAAAAGCATCAATTCACAGTAAAAAAAAAAGAAATAAATGAAAAAAAATCACACACACACACATATATATATATTTTTTGAGAAAGAAAAAGGAAATATCAAGCGAGAAAAACAACAATAGGAAAGGGAGGGAAAAAAAATCCAACCAAACTCGATTTTATCACAAAAATGAGAGAACATCTGAACTTCTGTCAGCTCTTAATGAGGTAAAGAAAAACCATTATCAAACTCGATAACAGTGAGAAAGGAAAAAAGATCAAGCGAAAAATAAATTTAAGCGAGAGGGGGAAAAAAGGGGGGGGGGAGGAGACAAAAAATGAAATACAACACAACGGTTCCAACATTTGAGGCAGAGTCATTTTTCAGCCTCTTAGCTAAGCGTCTTTGCTTAGCCCTTTCCACAGGAGAAATATAGAAAATGTTCGACTCAGGATCTTGAGAAAAGTTGTAACGTATCGGGATCCGATCCCTCTACGTTAATGGTGATCTTGTCGTTATGTGGGAAATTCCTTCTTATTTTAGACCCCAGGGACCTCTCAGTTACCGGAAACCACCCGAGGACCCGCTGGCAAACCGGTAAGGGCCAGAATGTTCGCTTAGTTCGGCTGGTGGGGTCTTTCGGCTGTCGAACGAGAACGGGCCAGAGGTCGGGCTACTGATGTCCCACATAAATTAATTTCCCTCATGACGACGATGCCGCTATTTTCGTGGAGGGGTTTGATCCAGAATATGTATAGTTGGGCGAGGCTTAAGGGTTTGCCCAGTTAATTTTATTTTCATTGAAGAACCTCCCGGGGGAGTTGTTACAAGTCTCGTTGTACGGAAAATATAGTGTTGTACTCACTTATTTTCGGCGGGGGGCTGCAGACCTCCGTCGGAACAATTCAATTCTTATTGTCTTGTTGGTAATGTTTACATAATCGGGAGAGTCTGATCAGCTCTCCGGATTGTGTCATGTTGCCAGATTCCAATGTAATAATTAAATTGTAATGTTTATAATAGTGACGCATGAATATGTAAATCCGATATTTTTGTTGAGGCGAAAAGGCCTTGCGAGGACATGTGGTCCCAAACTTCTTGTAAAATGGGAGTATAAATTCCTCCCTCTTTGTCTCTCACATCGCGTTCGTCTAATCTTGTTCTATTCAACTGAAGCCCTCTAGTAGGACGGTTCACCGTCTTGCTACCGTATCCATTGGCCTTAGGCTGAATTGTTAAAATGCAATAATCTACATTATTTGAATCTGTTTTCCGGCAGGTCCGGAATCAAAAATATAAAATAATCTTCACAGTCAAAGTTCTTCATTGCTGATCGAGGTGGTCCGGCCCTCAACCGAGAGGCCCCCCGGAGCTGATCAAGGTGGTTCGGCCCTCAACCGAGAGGCCCCCCGGAGCTGAGCAAGGTGGTCCGGCCCTCAACCGAGAGGCCCCCAGGAACTGATCAAGGTGTTCCGGTTCTCAACCGAGAAAACTCCTCTGATATTTACGGGAAAGGCTAACAACATCGGATGACCGATCACTGTACAAGTTGACTGTTGATGATCATCAATTGGTGAGCCAGTATCTTTACTGTTAACGTCAAATAGAGGGCTCCACGTTATACTAATCCATTGTTAAAATTGACTAACCCTATAATTAATTTGAATGAATAATAATATTTCATGCGAAAGTTTGTTGCAATCATTTTCCACTTGTCGTTTGCCACTTTATTGCTGGATATTTCGAACCGGGCAAGCAACTCCCATAAGGGACGTTGCAAAGTCACAATCATCATTGTGCTCAGGGGGCAAAGGTTGATTGAAGATAGCAGTCGAAGAACCAGAAGTGTCCATATTCACATTCGAATTAAGTGGCGGTATTATATTCATCTTATGTACAGCTAGGTTGACCGAATTGGCAATTTCGGGAATCAACACTCTGATAGAGTCATTCAGCGATTCCCGAAGACTTATTTTCAGATCTTTAAGCACAATTTTTTTAATGGCAGACACTTCCGCTTGGACCAGGGAACTGATCTCAGCCTTGAGAGCACTAAAGTCAGATGACATGGAAATGCTGGTCCGAGCAGCATATGAAGAGAAATTAATTTTACATCTTGCACGAGCTACGTTTATTGAAACATGATGTTCGGCTCTATATTGATATGCTTTTGACTCCAAGACATAAGCAGGGCACTGACAATCAGAAGCAAGATGAGTAGAAGCCTTACAGTTAATGCAGGAGATAAGGTTTTGTGGTTATGATTTTGGCCACATGGTTTGCAGACTTGAGTTGTCAGTCTACAAAACTTTGAGCAGTGGAAGTAGCTCCAGCACCGGAGGCATTGATTAGGACGCTCAATAAATTTACGTGGCCGAAATATCAAGAACCATAATTTTATTTCCGGCGGAATGTTCCTACCAAGGATCGTAACCAGAACAGTTTGTAAGGGAGTTCTTTCTTTTACAAACCTTCGAATACCGATGACCTGTAACCCCTCAGATTGCAGCTCTTCCGTAATTTCCACTACTGCAATATCACACGGAATATTTAGTAGAAATTTGGAGGTAATCGAATCCTTCCGAAGGAACGATTTAACGGGAATATTCAAAATATTTTCTTTTTTTATAATCTCTTTCGCAGTGTGAATATTTTCCTTAGAAATTAGCAATTCTCCAGCGTGCGTAAATCAAATCTCAGAGATGTGTTTAGGATCTGAGATCTTTGTGCAAATATCTTTTTTCAGGCTCAACGGCCTGGATCTGGGAATAATTTCTGTACCCGAAAACTTGAAAGTTAACAAAATGCTAGGGGACTCACCAATACTGCCCATGATGTCTTCATCAGTTAACGGCACATTCCAATTATGAATTGTAGACGAAACTTTGTCTGCACTGCCCGCTGGCTGTGTATCTATTAGAACAGCCATAGCTGCACATTTGAAGGAGTCAAGCTAGACCCCAGAAACAGGCAAGGCCCTAACCAAGAGCCTTGACCTAATGAACTTCACTTCAGGAACTTAAATAAAAATATTACTGAAAATTCACCAAATAAAGAAAACTGTACTTAAAGGGGGAAACACTAAAAAAAAAATTAAGAAAAAAAAAATTAAGTAAAGGGTAAGGCACAAATGCAGAACGAGGGGGGCGTAACACCAAACCACGCGTTCCAAGCCAAAACTTCAAACGACTATCGTCTCTCGTGATGCCTGATGAAAGAAACAACTTCTTGATTAGGGAAAACCATAAAGCGATGGTCTTGACACCAAAAAGGTGGCATTTTTGGACCTATACGATTGATTTGAGCAGAAGCACCCAGAGCCGTCATTTCAACTTTTTCCAGGGGGGGGGGGAAGGGCAAAGACATATGCTCAATGTATGTATGTATGTATGTGTATATATATATATATATATATATCATTTTTAGTGTATTTTCAAAAGTCAAGGGGGGGGGGGACCATTGTCCATCCTTGGACAATGGTGGCATACAATGCAAGTTCCCGGGTGAATTTGCTTCACAAATTATCCACAGGTCTGGTCTAGAGCAGTGCTTCTCAACCGCCGGGTCGCAGGTCGGGCCCTGGCATGAGTTAAACTAGGCAGTGAGCGATTTGTCTTTTCATTCTACCCCCCCCCCCCCCTTTACTTTCCGTTAGTCGTGTGTATGACCGGACGTTCCACTTGAAAAAATAAATTAAGACCAGGCCGCAGACTTCAAAAGATTGAGAACCACAAATTTTTGAGTGTGTGTGAAAATAAGAGTGACCAAGAGAGGAACCAAGTCAGTGAAAGATGAAAAAAATGCCCTTAGAATGCAAGGGACTGGCTTAGACAGCGTAAGCATGAGAGTAACCTAAAGAGCAAGGACCCAGATAAATGAAAAACCAAAACAGTAACTTAGAGAGCAAGGGACCAAGTCAGTGAATGACAAAAGCCTGATTCATTAAAACCTTTTCCGGGAGGAGCAAAGAAAATGTACTCAATGTATGTATATATATTAGAGATGTGAGGTGAGAATATTTTCCAGAGAATAGACCTATTCCCCTGGATGTAAAAATTGGAGAATAATCGAGAATATTCATTTTTATTTTAAATAATTTAATTTTTTTTAATAATTTTGTTTATATTGTGAAATATAAATCAGTTTTTATTGCCTGAAACATTTACAACAAAACAATTTTTGGTATAATCACCCCCAATGACAACTTTAGTTTGAGAATATTCTCCAGGTCCATGATGAGAGGTTTTAAAAGTTTGGTTATAAAGATTTTAGAAACCTTTAGATTAAAACCTTAAAAAATTATTTTAAAATTAGATAAATTTTCAGAGATAAGTTCAAAACAAAAGAAATTAACCAAAGAAATTAAACCAAAGTTGTATGATGAAGGAAGCTATTCTTATATAATCACCTTCATTCTAAGATATACAACTACAGCTGTAGAACTGTTGTTTTCTTCAATGCACATACAGTTAAATTCTGTATCATATTTCTTTAAAAGTTGTGCAATTCAGCCCTGTTGGCTTAATTTTCTTGCTTTCAAACTTTAATATTGTGGTCTACAAACTTCAATATATTCCCATCTTCTTGACGGGAAGAGAGACGGTGACAGAGAATATTCTCTCAAAGGACTACTATTATAAATTACTAGAGAATATTCTTATCGAAAATAATAATTATTCTCAAGTTATTTATCGAGATTATTTATTATAATACATGTTATTACATATATTCTTGATAATACTCTCTGAAAAGATTTCGGTAACTGAAGAATATTCTCATCAAGGAGAATATTCTCTGGAAGGACTATTATTAATAACTTCAGAATAATTCTTATTTTCTATAAGAATATTCCCAGTAATTTATGAAAGTAGTCCTCCCAGAGAATATTCTCAAGGATATTATATGTAACTACACTGCTGGCCACCCAAATTGCAACACCAAGAAAGACAAGAGATATCGCAACAATATTTATTTTGTAGATAACATGTTGACCAAGCATCAAATGATTATATTTATAGACTTCTGTGAAGTGTGGTTCCTGCCAAAATCAGTAGCCAGAGTAGCCGCCATTGTTGGAGATCACCGCTGCCACACGCCTCGGCATTGATTCAAAGAGACTTTGGATGTGTTCTTGGGGTACAGCAGACCAAGCAGCTTCCACGCGTTGCCAAAGTTGATCTGGTGTGGCAGCTGGGGATGTAATCTGGATCAATCGTTGAGCAACCATGGACCACATGTTTTCCATCGGCGGAAGATCCGGAGAGCGAGCTGGCCAGGGAAGCAATTCAATCTGGCGATTGACGAAGAACCTTTGGACAATGCGTGCCACGTGTGGTAGCGCATTATCCTGTTGAAATATGGCTGTGGGCAAGCCCTGAAGGTAAGGAAGGACAACTGGCTCCAACACCTCGGAGATGTAGCGCTGGCTTTTTAAAGTACCGGCAATGCGTACTAGAGGAGTGCGAGAGTGATATCCAATACCGCCCCATACCACAATACCCAGTGCAGGACCAGTGTGGCGGTGCATAACGCAGCTGTTCAGCATCCTCTCTCCACGGTGTCTCCAGACTCGAATCCGACCATCGTGGTGTTGCAGACAGAAGCGTGACTCGTCAGTAAAGACAATTTCATTCCATTGTGCCGTCCACATCCTTCTTTCATCGCACCATTGGCGGCGGAGACGTCTGTGGTTCTGCGTCAAGGGTAGACGAAGCAATGGACGTCTTGCGGACAGACCACTCTGCTGTAAACGGCGTCGAATGGTACGCGCAGACACTGCATGATACGGTACAGACTGAATGTGCTGTGCTATGGTTCGTGATGTGGCTGAGCGATCCGTCACTGCCATACGCACAATACGCCTGTCATCACGTGAAGTGGTGCACTGAGGTGGATGCGATCGAACACGTCGGTCCGTCGTACCCTCCTGCATCCAACGATCACATATCCGCATTACAGTTGTTTGGTTTCGTCCAGCACGACTACCGATTTCCCTGAAAGATAATCCACAATCTCGGTAGGCCACTATCCTTCCTCTGTCGAACTCGGATACTTGATCAAAAGATGATCGCTGTTTTCTACGAGGCATAATTGATCGTTTTTTTGAAAAAACCACAAGAAAAACACAATTGCCGTACTTCAAATCGTCGAAATCTCCAAGCCTTAAATAGCGCTTTGAAGTGGCGCCACAGGCGCGCGTGATGTGCGTCTGCGCTGAAATTATAATCATTTGCATATCTCACCTCCGCTAATGCATGTTGTAAATTTCATATTATTTGCATGCTTCCTTCAGGGTGTTGCATTTACGGTGGCCAGCAGTGTATATTATACACTGGTGAAATAAATTAAGAGAATTTACATATCTTATCGAATTTCATGAAAAGAATTGAATTGAATGTAAAACCACTGCTTCTAGACAAAAATGCAAATCTTGTACACCAAATACGTAAGCGTACACATGTGTGTAGGCGGAGCCAGTAGAGAAACAGGCTTTATAAGCGCGCGTAAGTTAAGACGCATTTCGTTCGCTAGCACATCTCGGCGAATTTCTTGGCGTTATTTTGCAGCAATAGGTTAATTTCAAATTATAACAGTAAAAATGAGTAACCACCAACGTTTAGATGATGGAATGAGGTGGCGAATTGTGGGGAAGGCTAGAAGCAGGCCAATCTCAAGTCTAGATTTGTAGTTTTGAGATTTGTAGATTTGAGTTCAATTCAAGGCCCAGCGTCGTGTGTAACTTATGGAAACAGTTCCAGGATACCGGATCCATCGAGAGAAAGCCTGGGTAAGGTCGCCCAAGAGCCACGACAGCCAGAGAAGATCGCCATTTGTCGATTATAACGAGGTGTAACAGGAGTGCTACAGCTTCTCAGCTCTCTCGTGACTTGTATGCAGCCACAGGAACCAGTGTATCAAGGATGACTGTTTCCAAAAGACTTCCTGAGAGAGGGTTGTTTGCAAGGAGACCTGCTTTTTGCGTCCCGCTCACTTCTATGGACAGGAGAATCAGTTTATCATGCTGCATAGAGATTGGAGTATGGATCAATGGGTAACCGTTCTCTTCACTGATGAGCCCCGTTTCAGCCTAAGCACTGATTCTCGCTATACATTCATATGGAGAGAACCAGGGACCCGCTACCTACCCTCCAATGTAAGCAAAATCGACCATTATGGTGGATGGTTTAATGGTCTGGGCAGGCATCATGTTGGATGGCCGCACACATCTCCATGTCTTTGAAAGAGGCACCGTGACTGGTGTGAGGTATAGGGATGAGGTCTTGAAGCCCTATGTTCGCCTTTTCAGGGGTGCAATTGACCCTGAGTTCATTTTAATGGACGATAACGCGAGGCCACATAGAGCTCTTCTGCTCGACGATTTTCTAGAGAGTGAGGAAATTTGCCGGATGGATTGGCCAGCCAGATCTCCAGACCTTAACCCTATAGAGCATGTCTGGGACGCTCTGGGGAGGGCAATTTTTTGTTTATTCTGCAACCGCTGTTTCATACCTTCCAACTCCAACGAGTGTTACGCACGATCATGCATGTGTATTACACACACAATTATTGAATGGTTATTTGTTTTGTATTGCATCAATGTATGACCATATCAAATTTCATTAAAATCAGTACAGTAGTTCTAGAGATAATCAACCAAGTCTGCAAATTCTCTTAATTTCTTACACCAGTGTAAATAACAGGAGAATATTCGCATCAAGAACTTATAAGAATATTTTCAAGTTATTTATAATAGTAATCATACCAGAGAATTTTACTTCTCTAATATATACACACCATTTTTAGTGTATTTTCAAAAGCCGGGGGCAACGCCCCCTCTGATCCCCCCCCCCCAAATGACAGGCCTGTGGTGTAAGCATGAGAATGACCTAGAGCACTAGGCACCAGGTCACTGAAAGACCAAAAGAGCAACCTGGAGATCGAGGACCCAGGTAAGTGGAAAACCAAAACAGTAACCTAGTGAGCAAGAGAGTACCAGGTCAGTAAACAATGAAAAGAATAAAACTACAGACAGAGGGATGACATCATTGAAAGACCAAAAGAGTGATCTAGAGAACGAGGGACCAGGTCTGAGTTACCTAGAGAGCAAAGAGGCCCAGGTCATTAAAACACTAAAAGAACGACCAAGAGAGCAAGACCTATAGAGTCTGTAAGCATGAGAAAAATGCAGAGAGCAATTCAATTCGCCAATAATAGCCCCGGAAAATCGTCTAGGGACAATTTAATGCTGAATCCCTTTCGGGGGGCTTATGCGGGTTTTTTTATTGTTTATGAAAAATATTTACAATGCAAGACAAAGAAAATATGTACATGATATATACATTTATACATTAAGATATTATGCCGCTATGTAAACTAACTTTTTTTTTTTTTGCACATCCATTCAAAGTCCTGGTCACAGTTTGTCCCAGAGGTCTCTTGGGCCGTGACGTGGCCACTCACTTATTGTTCTCTGTGCTGTGTGGCTGCCTGTGCTGCCAGTCTGCTGGATTTTCCCGTAATCTGCTCTGGTTTAGTCGTCTGGTGGCCTGTCTATCCTTCTCCTGAACAGTTTCTCGATACCCTCTTTTTCGAGGTAGCGCATGAGATTCCTAAGAGTTTGTGATTATTTTTCGAGCCGGCTCATCCTTCTATATCCCTCCTTCACCAGCCCTTGCCTTGGTTTGATTAGGTGGAAGTCTTTTGTGTAAGGGCAGCTGGTGGCATAGTGAAGTGGTGTGCCGACTTCTCCGCATACACATTTGTTAGATATTTTGAACCTCTCGAGGTAGCTGGGGAATGGTCCATGACCAGTAAAGAAAATGGTTTTCTCTCGTGACCATCCCACAACCTTCCATCCAACTCGAGGTAGGATATCACGAATCAGTCTGCCTGGGTGTTCAGGATCGTCCCAGTCCTCCTGCCACATTTGTATTAAGTGGCTTTTGAGAAGTCTTTTGGCATGGGAAGGGAGAAGCTTAATTGATTTTGTGCTCTGAACAGATTTAGTGGTTTTCTTGGCGAGCTTATCTGCCAACTCATTGCCATGGATACCTGAATGACCTCGCACCCAGTGCAGGCTGACATTTCTGTTGGTGGTCAGACAGTTACGAATCTGTCTGGCATTGTGGTGTCATGTGAGTGGGTCTCTTACTGCTTCCAGGCCAGCTCTGCTATCTGTGTAGATCCTTATTCTGTCCTCTGTTTTTATGGCTTGTGTAAGGTTCAGGAGAAAAGAGGTTGGAAAAAGGCCGAGGAGAAACAGGAGTCGCGAGAGAGAGAAACGAGAACGAGTTGAGACATTCGAAAAAGAGAAGTAGTGTAAAAGTTTGTACCGAAGAGACAGGATGGTTTCGTGGAGGTGTTGGATAATAAATTAAATAAAGTGTTGTTTTCTTCCTTTTGGGAGTCTAGAATCCAGTTATTTCGCCCTGGAATCGTAGTGGAGGTACAGCCGAGGACCTACGACCGATAAGAAGAAGAGGGGAACTTTACTGGCGCAGTCGACAGGATGTGGTCGTAGCTTCAACGACTCAAGATTGCGAGCTGAATTCGAAGAAGAGTGTCCTAGCGACGGTGGAACCACCCGGTTCGTATAGAAGGATAGTAGCAGCGTCAAGCACCCACGCTGTGTTTTTTTTTTTCGTGAAGTCAACCCGACTACCGGTGCTGAGAGGGGCAATCCTGCCCAGGCAAAAAAGGAGCAAGTGTTGTACGGCGGTATCGAGACGATAAATAAAGATGGCGTATTTGGCAAAGGGGAACAAGGAGGATCTGGAGACCATGGCCGCCAACTTGGGGTTAGAAGTCCGACTGGAGTTCAACTTAATGCAACTAGTGAGTACCATACAGGAAAGTGAACTGTACAACGAAGCGACGTGCAGAGAGATGCTGAAAACGATCATAGGCAATAGGAAAGAAAGAGAAGAGATGGAGGAGAGGCGTAGAGAGAAAGAGATGGAGATGGAGGAGAGGAGTAGAGAGAAGGAGATGGAGGAGAGGCGTAGAGAGAAGGAGATGGAGGAGAGGCGTAGAGAGAAGGAGATGGAGGAGAGGCGTAGAGAGAAAGAGATGGAGATGGAGGAGAGGCGTAGAGAGAAGGAGATGGAGGAGCGGCGTAGAGAGAAGGAGATGGAACATGAACTCGAAAGACTGAGGATCGAGACAGGAGCCATAAGAGAGGAGAATAATCAAGCTGGGCGCGGCAGAACCCCCAGCCGGGATTTCCAGAACATGATGCAAAAGTTCAGAATGGAAGAAGACATAAGTCTGTACCTGGCGCTGTTCGAGCGGCAAGCTCGTCGCGCGGCCCTGGCACGGGAAGATTGGTTAGCTGAGCTCTTGGGACTTCTACCCTACGAGATGAACCAGTTAATTGCCCGCGAGCCGAAAGAGCAAGTACAGGACTATAATCAAGTTACGGAATTGTTATTGCGGAGATTCAAACTCACCCCAGAGAAGTTCCGACAGATGTTTTCTTCGTGCCACAAGAATCAAGAGGGCACCTGGAGAGATTTCTACCACGAACTGTGTACCTATTTTGATGGATGGACGGAGGCTTTGGGGGTCACGACGTTTGAGCAACTAAGAGATTTAATCATCACCGATCAAATGAAAAAACGCGTCCCAGCAGATTTTAAAGAACACTATCTGGACGAATGGAGTGATATGGTGTCACCAAGTGAGCTATCGGAGAAACTAGATAGATTCGATGATGTGAAGAGGACTCTGAAGACACCCTTTCCTAGTGACAGGACGAGAACCCCAAGACCGGTTCATCAAAATCCGAGATGGAAAGCCAGCGGAAACCAGAGGCTTCAGGGTGAGTCCCTCACACCTAAGGCGACGATGGGTTCGAATTCCAGAGAGAGAGCTGCAGTCACTTGTTACGCGTGTGGAGCAGAAGGCCATATAGCAAGGTTTTGTTCTGCAAGAGGCCAGCAGGAGCCATTGAGTCGGGCCCAGGTGAACTCTGTCCAGACAGAAGAGGGGGACACGATTGAAGAAACCACAGTTCTAACAGCACATATCACGGTGCCGGCAGCTGGTGTTGGGGCGGACATTGACACACCGCAGACCGTGAGTTTGAAATGTGGTCAGAAGACAATAAGAGGCGTAGTTGATTCTGGGACCCAGATCTCAGTCGTTAGATCTGATTTGGTTGAGATCGACGACAGTGAAGGCGAGGGGAGAATAAGGATCAAGTCCGCATTTGGCGAAAGTGAGATAGCCCCTCTCAAAATATGTATGATGAAGATCAGCGACGGCAAACACGGATACGTGCCAATTACTTGCGCAGTGTCGAGTCGCTTGATAAATGAAATGTTAATATGTCCGACGGCATACGACGCACTCTTGGAAAATGTACCAGTTCCAAGTCCGATCAATGAGCCGAGCCGTAGGGACGGTGTGTGTACTTCATCTGCCGATGACAAACAGAAGGCCAACAACGGCAATAACAACGATTTTTGCATACCTAACGAAGAACTTGAAGAGAGGATCATATCCCAAGTCGAGAGCTACTTCACCAACTTCAACATCATGAAGAACAACTTTCCGCTGAAACAAATCCAGAGAAACAAGGAGGGCTACATCAGCCTGAGGTTGGTCTCATCTTTCAGGAAGGTCAAGACTCTGACCAAGGACTGGAGGGTCGTCCGGCACTGTCTCAGGAACTCGAACAAATTCCAAGTCAACGGAGGAGGCACTAAAGGGCGCTGTATTGTGCCCGTACCGGCTTGCGAGACCAGATGCGCTAAAATGACCCCGGTCTGCAACATGCCGTCCGAGGGAATGACACCCGAGTCAGTGTCGCAGTTTATATCAGAACACGGAGAAGTCGTCGACGTGGCAGTCGTCAATCGAGGATCCAAGATACCATATGTCAGTACGAGGCGCTGTCCCTACGTCAACGGGAACATCATGAAGAAGACGCTCGCCCTCGTCAAGTGCAAGACCAATCGGGACGCGTCCGCATCCGAGGGCAAGGCCTCGCAGCTCAAGGAGATGAACTCGAAACGATACGACGATGGTCATGCTGTCAACAGGAGGAGATCGGCAACGAACCAGTTCCCGGCTAGGCAGGAAACGTCCAAGCAATCGGACTGGCGATTGTTTTCGTGTCCATTTGCCAAAGGAATCAACAGAGCTACGAACCGGCAGTCGAAGACCGAGAAAACCAGAAGCCAACCGGCTAAATCTTCAATCGTCAACAACGGCGTACCCAGGAATCAGGGCAGGGAAAGGTCATCCTTCTCTTGTGCCGGTGGTGACCACCACCCCATAAACTCTTGGATGAACAACCGTTATTTGCCATTCAAGGGAGGTATGGCCGCCGCCAAAGTAGCTGCTACTGCACGGTACAACACTCGCCTACCGGATAGCGTCATGCGTTGGCCTGGGGGTCCCGAAAGGGTGATACGCAAGATAATGCCGACGCCCTGTCACAGTAGCAGTGAGAAACCGAGTTATGCTCTTGAAGCATCATCATCATTTAAAAATGATGGATGTGCTTTTCGATGATGGGACGTGTAAGGTTCAGGAGAAAAGAGGTTGGAAAAAGGCCGAGGAGAAACAGGAGTCGCGAGAGAGAGAAACGAGAACGAGTTGAGACATTCGAAAAAGAGAAGTAGTGTAAAAGTTTGTACCGAAGAGACAGGACGGTTTCGTGGAGGTGTTGGATAATAAATTAAATAAAGTGTTGTTTTCTTCCTTTTGGGAGTCTAGAATCCAGTTATTTCGCCCTGGAATCATAGTGGAGGTACAGCCGAGGACCTACGACCGATAAGAAGAAGAGGGGAACTTTACTGCTTGCTCTTTAGCCATTTTGAGAGCCCACAGCTCCACTTGAAAGATACTGCAACTGTCCTGCAGATTCGCGGCCCATTGATTGGTAGTGATTGGGTTGGGAGACATCTGTGTAAATTGCTTTGCCTTTGGGGTCCACAAGTTGCTCATCAGTTGTTATCTGGGCATTGATGGGCTCACTGGCAGGGTGTTGGGTTCATCCTATCACATTTCTTTCATAATTGGTTGAGTCAAGATGTATTCCTGTGGACGTGATGTTTCTTCCCAGCCTTGTGAGTCTGGCTGATTTTGAAAGGAATTGCGTGATCAAGGCCAATGGAGGAGTACCTGCCAACACCTGCATTGCTATGGTAGTCGTCATGCGGTAACATCTAGTGATGTACAGGAGAAATCCTCTTTGTGCAGAATTCAGCATGAGCTGCGTTCTAACCGTCATAGAGGAACCCCATGCGGCTGCTCCATATGTAATTATCTTGACCGCAACTTGTGTATTGAGAATCCTTTGGTATTTTGTTTTGAGGCTGCACTGCAGTCCCACTGCATTCGCTGTAGGGTCCTCATTGCCTTTGCCTTTTGCTCCTTCATGTGTGCTAAAAAATTTAGTTTGCCATCGATGGTTAGGCCTACACTTGAGGGTAGCTGTATTTCAAATTGGGTCGTCATTCAGTTTGATGGTAGGACGTACCAGTACTTATCTGCAGCAATTTCTAAGTCATACTCTGTTAACCAATCACTGACTATCTTCATCGCAGTCGCCCCATGAGCCGTCACGCCATTAATTTTCGGGGCTGATAAAAGGAGGAGGACATCATCTGCATACGCTTGTATTCTCACTCCTTCCAGCCAATTGCATTTGAGCAGTTGATCTGCCACCAAGTTCCATAGCATGGGGCCCGAGCATGACCCCTGCGGGCAGCCTCTGGTCTGGTGATGAGAGACAAACTGTCCTTGTGTCTCCATGCCTACAACTCTGTCCAACAGATTTTCCAGAGTTGCTGTAATTTCATGTGGCGCCGGAATCGATTTTAGGAGCTTTCTGAGAATGGGGAATCTCAGAGAATTAAATGCTCCTTTTATGTCCAGGGACACGTGCCACATAGCGGTTGCTTCTTTTTGCCGCATCAATGGCGTCCAGCAGGTCACAGAGTGCTTCTTCCGTGGAGCGGCCCATGCGAAAGCCATATTGGTGCTGGTGTAAAAAGTTCACTTTGTCGAGGTGATACTTGAGACGTTGCACCAGAATTCGCACCAGAATCTTGCCCATGTGTGGCAGCAATGTGATGGGCCGGAACGAGTCAGGGTTGTCGGGGGATCTGCCATTCTTAAGGAACATTAACACTTGTCTCGTTGTAAAAGCCGCTGGCACTGAATTCAGTCTGAGGCATTTGTTGTATAGGGCATCGAGGATATCTGGAAATTTTTCGTGTATAATGGTCAGCATGGGGATCGTAATTTTGTCTGGCCCTGGCAAATTTTTCTTGCCTGTTTTTGCTAGTGCTCTCCCAATTTTGTTTTTAGTAATGCTAGGTTCCGGATTGTCATTGGTTGCTCTGTGAGAAACATTTCCATCTTTGTTAGATATATATTCAGCCAGATCTGCACTCTCATCTATTGAGTATAGTGTATGTAGTTGGGCCTCTACTGCTTCGAGGATCGTTTTGTTCCCATCACCTAGAAGTAGCACTTGCGGGAAGAACGTGGACTTTCTCACAGTAGCCTTGTAGACAGCGCCAAATGGGTTGACTGCGCTATGACAAAATGCACACCATGCGTCCGTTTTTGATGCTGTCATTTGTTTGGTGTAAATGGCCTTCTGCTTCTTATATTTGGTTTGGGCTTCTGCCTTGTTCGCATCAGCTGATTTCTCCCATCTTTTGTGTAGGGCCCTTAGTTTTCTCCTCTCTTCTGCCAGCTTAGGTGACCACCACTTCACCTCTGTATTAGTCTGTCTGTGTTGGGATTGTAGTGTTCTTTCACCAATTAACTTCAACGTCTGCATGAGAGAGGTAGTGGTATGCTCCAGTTGCTCAATGTTGTTGCAATTTGATATTTTGTCCAGCCAGTCTGTGGCTTGCTTCCCGAACTTATTAGCAAATATTTTCAGTCTTCTCTGCGAGGAACTAAACTTTACTTCCACCAGAGGGACGTCATTGAGATACTTGTGGCTGCTCTCTGTGACCTCTTCCCCTACCTGCCAATTAGTTGGGCTCTCCTGTCTCGTATTCATTAATGAGAGGTCTGACCATCCTTTTGAGTCCTCGAGCTGATATCTTCCCTTCCTCACAGATTGAGTGAGAGAGGGGGGTCGTTGTAGCCAGCTTGTCTTCCTTCGTGGTCCTTCTTTGTCTATGCTCATGGTGTATTCTTCTCTCTTAAGCCGGTGGAAATAAAATGGTGGAAGAACATTTAAAAATGTTATGAAATCTAAACAGCTTGATCTAGAGACAAAAATCTTTAAAATGGATTAGCGCCTTTTTCCGAGTCTTTGGATATGCTACACTACTAGTGATTGAGAACATCAGAAATTTAGGATGGGGAAGTATATCTATTTCCCTAAGGGGTTACTCTGTAAAAAATATAAAACGGAAGACTTACCCCATTATTCATCAGTGGATTTCCATTTCCGTTCATCCAATACGATTCATTAATCCATGATTATCCAATAGAGGCGAGGATGACATATAACTGTCAAATAAAAATATCGCTTGTATCCCATGTTGAAAAGGTCCACACCCGAATACACACTCACAAAAATGTTGCTTTCTGTTCCTTGAAATCAGTCCTGTACGTCAAAATAGCGTGGTCAAAATTATCCAGAATATGCACCGTGAATTACACACGACAAAAGCAGAACTTGGGTTTTTGCTAACAGTTGATTTTGACAGCAGCTGTCGCACTCTCCAGGCAGACTTGGCCGTCAACCAAGCACATACGCACGGCAGGGGAAATGAATGCAGAGAGCAAGGGACCATCATAAAAAGACCAAAAATGAGCTAGGGACCAGGTATGTGAGTGACCTAAAGAAAGATAGAGTAACCTAAAGAGCCAGGGACCCAGGGATAAAGTCAATGAAAAACCAAAAAAGTGACCTAGAGAGCAAGGGACCAGGTCAGTATGTGATCAAAAGACTGACCTAGAGAATGGGTAAGCATGAGAGTGCGTAAACAAAGAGCCATGGACCAGGTCATTCAAAGACCAAAACAGAAACCTAGAAAGCGAGGGACCAGGTCAGTGGAAGCTCAAAAGAGTTACTAAGAAAGTGTGCAAGTGTGGAGTGACAAATAGAGTAGTTTAGCGACCAAGGTATATTTTCAGAGGGGGCTTCAAGGGACTTAGCTGGATATAGCCCAGGACAACAAATTATTAGAATGAGTGGGCAACAAAATTACTGAGTATGGTTCGACACTTCTGGCACAAAAAGAAGATAAGATAAAAAGCCTTCTCGGACTCCTTTGAAGGTTCTTATGTTCAGCCTCTGAAAAATATTTCAGTCGTTCATTTGGACAGATAATATTAATAACTGTTGTATCCTCCCCTTTACAAAATTTCCCAAATTGATTTTTTACTTACCTTCACATCAATCCCATCAACCTTGACAATCTTCTCACGGAAATCAATACTGAGAGTGTTCTGAACAAACTTGGGAAAATGGTAGTCACAGTACTTGATCAATAGGCAAGTCTTCCCAACGTTTGCCGGGCCAAGTATGATGACCTTGAACTTTGTCTCACTTTCATTCGATTCAGCCTTGGTTTTCGGTCCCATTTCTCACTGCACCTAGAAATACAAATTTATAATTTAGAGCAGGGTTTGATGAATCTCGGACTTGAAACAAATCGGTGGCTAAAGATAACTGAATCAAGTTCTGGGGGAAGGGACAAAATTTTCTAAATTTTTGTTGCGTGTTGATCTAGGTGACAAGGATGCACAAAAAGTCCTCTGAAAAAAATTTGGCAGCTAAGATGCCATAAAGAGAGTTCGCTGCCAAAATCCAAGGTTCCCCCCTTTTGGAGTCTTTTGATTGCCAAACATCTTCAAGATTATAGAAATAAAAGATTGGTGCAAAACAAAATTAATGCAGTAGCTCTCGATTATAACAATCATGTTCAATTCACCCATTTTGATACTTCTTCAAACAAGTTGGCTTCTACAAAGGCTTCGAAAGCTGGCTTATGTGAAGATAAAGCCAGGAAAGAAAATTCAACTGGCTTTGCGGGGAAAGCCAGTTGACTTGCCTTATCTTCGCATTAACCAGTTGTTGGAACCTCTGAAGTAATAGCGGAGAGTGACATCATCTTCAGATAAACCACCATCTGGGGACAGTGTCAGAAATTGTGAGCTCTTGCCTGAGTTAATCCTGACTGTCCGTGTATGGCCCCAATTCAGCACACACACGAGCTCTAAGGGTAGAGGATTCTGTGACTTTGTAGTCTGGTGGTCTAGAGCGCTCACTCGGGAAGTGAGAGAATGTAGGTTCATTTTTCCACAATGGCATATTGCATTTTCTTTCCTGGGTTTATCTTCATATCAGCCAGCAGGCAAAAGCTTCGAAGTAATAGCAAAGAGCAGCGCCATCTTAAGGCACGGCCCGGGGACCTCAAGAAAAAAAGGCCTCACAAAAATGAGATCTGGTTGAGATTTTTGAGAATTTGCCTGGTAGGGCCTCAGAAAAATGATTTGGCCCGGGGGCCCATGATACTCTTAAGACGGCACTGGCGGAGAGTAACATCATCTTCGGATAAGTCGCCAACTGGAGGCAGTATCAGAGATTGTGAGCTTTGGCCCAAATTAGGTCTGGCTATTCACATACAACCCTGTTTAGGCAACACCTCCTACAGATAGAAGGCTTCTGCACGGGTTGTCAAGTTCATCTTTAACATCATGAGAGTAAACGTGTTTTACATCATCTTTCATTGAATTTAAATATAATTTGTCTCTATAGATCTCATTCATTCACAGTTAACTATTTTGTCAATGAATTAAATCAATTTTTACATAAATTTAGATATAAAAATATCTTATTTATTGGAGATATTAATATTGATTTATTAGCTCCAACACATAATACTAATTCCGAATATATTGGCACTCTAAGAAATCATGGATTTTTACCTCTAATCTGTCATATAACAAGACCTTCATCTAATACTTGTATTGATCACATCTTTCTGCGCAACTCTAACTGCCTAACTAATATCTCTAATCATTTATTCATCTAATTCATCTGTTTTTTTAACGGATATTACTGATCATTATCCTATCTTATGTAAACTTTCTTATACTGTGAATAACTCTAATAAGCCATCCCCCAATCTTTCTAACAAAAAATGCAAAGTTGTTGATTATAGTGGCATTTCATCTTATTTAGATAATTATAAATTTACTCTTCAGCATAAGCTTGCCCATTCTCGGTTTGGTGAATTTATATATTATCTCGAGAATATAATCAACGGCTTTACAAAATATATCACAACTAAGCCTACACAACAGAAAGCTGCTTTTAAACCTTGGATTTCACCAGAACTCAAGTTCTATATTAAGACTGAAGAAAAACTTTACTTAAAATCTAAAAAATATCCATTTGATATTCGGATACAAACAGCTTACCGTAGTATTACATCATTTGTCAAATCAAAAATAAAACTAGCCAAATACACTTATTTTCAAAATCAGTTCTTTAATTGCAATTCACCTATCAAATGTTGGAAATTTTTTAATAAAATATTACGAACAAACGAAAACCCTGTCACGTTGCCTTCAGGTACTAATATGATTCGAATAGCAAATGAATTCAATGCACATTTTATAAACATTTCTTCTCTATCTCACCCAATATCTGATGACTTCAAAAACTATATCTCTAATAACAGCAATTCCATCTTTATTTACCCAACTACACCTGATGAAGTAGTAAAGATCATAAATAATTTATCTAACAAAGTTTCGAGTACTGACCTAATTAATTCTAAAATGTCTACCGGGTGACACTATTGTGCTCCTGGCCGACTTGATTAACAATTGCATTGTAAATGGTGTTTTCCCAGATTCACTTAAATCAGCTACTGTTTTCCCAATATTTAAATCAGGTGATAAAAATGATTTTAACAATTTTAGACCAATCTCTATTCTGTCTTCTATCTCCAAGATCTTTGAAACTATATTAAAAACTAGAGTCCATTCATTTTTATCTAACCATAATTTTTATTCTGAAAATCAATATGGGTTCCTCGTAAATAAAAACACTGAATCTGCCATCCTTAAATTAACTTCCTCTGTTGTACATAATCTTGATGCATCAAGAAAGACTTGCAGTTTTTCTAGATATAAGAAAAGCATTTGATAGCATAAATCATGACATCCTTCTCCATAAACTTGAAAAACTTGGTATTAGAAGTAATGCACTTAATCTTTTTAAATCTTATTTACACAATAGAACACAATCTGTTAAATGTATTACAAGCATTAGTGATCCCATGAACATAATAAAAGGTATTCCTCAGGGCTCAGTACTCTGCCTACTTCTTTTTACTATTTTCATTAATGATTTTTGTAAACTTCATATTGAAGGTGAAATAATTGCGTTCGTGGATGACACGGTTCTTCTCTTTTCTGCTTCTGATTACCAATCTCTCCAAAATACTGTTAATAATGATCTCCTAAAAGTAAGAAATTGGTTCCGCGCTAACAACCTCCTAATTAACGTTACTAAAACCAAGTTTATTAATTTTTCTTTAATTCCTACTAACCAATCTGGCGTGAGTATCACTTTCCATGATATCAACTGCAACAGTGATTTTTCTTGCACTTGTCAAGATCTAGAGCAAGTCAGTACAATAAAATATTTAGGTTTGCATATTGACCAAGATATGAAATGGAAATCGCATATTAAATATTTATTTAGATTTATGCTTTACAAATTTTATTACTTAAAACAATGTTCAACCAACACCTTTTTATTAACACTTTACTATGCTTTTTTTCCATTCCCATTTAATGTACGGTCTTCTTGCTTGGGGCAGCGACTACCTTACTAATCTTCAACCAATAATTTCTATTCAAAATAGAATTTTACGGTTTATTATTAATGATTATCACTCGCCTACATTTGCCCTTTATAACCGCCTACAAATATTACCCCTTCGCCATCTTTATTTTTACAAATCACTATTGCTCATTCACAAAAATCAGTTTTCCTTCCACCTTAATACCACTCGCTCGTCCTCAAGAATAAATAGTACTTACACTCTACCACTAATACACAAAACAATAGCTAGAAAACACTTTACATATATTATTCCAAAGTTCTATAATTCACTTTCTTTAAATTTCGATACAAATGTCTCTCTGCCAACCTACAAAAAATTAATTAAATCCCATCTCTTATCTGAGACTAACATAGAAAAACACTTTTGAACTTTTTTTTTTTAATTATGGTGTATATATATTTAATTTGTTTTTTTGTCCTCTGAACTTATTTGTGTGTATATATGTGTATATATATATTTTTTTTCTCTTCACCTTGAGCTTACACATCCTCAGCACTTTTCTTTTTTTTTTTTACCTTGTAAATTTTTCCTCCATGGTTAATTACTCAAAACACCACCACCATAGTTGTCACTGTTTAATTATATATCTTGTTAATTCCCCCCCCCTTTTTTCCTTTCCTATAAGTATTCTATTGTGTATCATTTTCACTCTGGCTCCTTGGGTATAGCTCCTTCAATTGTATACGTACTTTTTATGCTTGAATAAAAAAAAAAATCTGATAAGACTACTTAGCCACGTTTTGAAAACCACAGCATCTGTTTAGTTTCTTATTATGCCATTAGAATCTTCTAGGTTAGATCACAAACACTGCATGGTGATTGGACGTGGAGACAGAGCTCTCCAACTCTGTGCCCGATCATTTCTTTTCTGCACAACGATGATACTAGCATGTGCAGTGAAATTTTTTCCCCTGAATATTCTGAGTGTGAGGATAGACTACTTGCTTGATCTCCCGAGTAGTGTGTGGAGGCCTCCTGTATACCTCTGTATAAAAAATTTCATTCAAATACATAAATTAAAAATTGTACATTCCTTAACATTTCACTTCTCTTGCAGGAGAGGTTGTTGAGATCATTAACAAAGACATTAAAGTGAACTTTTTTTCATGGTTCGTGCTGGGAAGCAAAGTGTAAATCACTTCAAATGGCCAGTTAAAAGAGATTGCCTTGGGATTTCTGAAGCAAATATCATTTCATAGATATCAGCCCCTACCCGATATCATCTAGACATTTCGCTTTTTCTGAAAGTTTTAAAATTGACAAGAGCTTACAAAAATAAGTTTTTTTTTTTTTAAATGTTCATTTTATACATTATTTATTAATGTGCAATTTTAATTTTTCTGTACCAAATTACAAAAACTAATAAATTTGTTTATAAAATAAATATATGTGTAATTATTAGACATGGGTCATTGCCATGGTTCTGGCTGTCATTACCATGGTCGAAAATGTCATTTCCATGTCCAAGTAGAAAATTAATAAATTAATTATGGCTGTAATTAAGGCAGACAATCTCTGCCGGTAATTTTTTTCATGATTGCAGACATGGATAATTGCATTGACATAAAAAAAATCAGGAATTAAAACAATAAAATTAAAATTTTTTTTTAAAGCCAAAAATTACAATTATCTGAGAATGACCCATATAAGAGCAGAATGTATTACAGAATTGTATGCACCCTTTATGTCTAGAGAAACTAAAATTCCAATCTCTTTAGATTTGAAAGTATTGACAATATTGCACTTTAAATCATTTAACAAATTTTGTGTCCCAGATTTAGATTTAAAAACATGTGTATTTGAAGGGAACAGTTTGTATTTCAACGATATCCAGTTCAATCGAATAAAACAATGCGTTCAAAAATCTTCATAATTGTGTTTGTGAGAGCAACTGGTCGATATGGTGAAGGGCGAGTGGGTGTCTTGTTGGGTTTGAGAAGAAAGATTATCTTTCCCAGTTTCCAATCCAAAGGAATGGTGCCCGATGACCAAATCTCATTAAGTTCAGAATTGAGGAATTTTAGATGATTATCTGGAATTAATGAATAGGCCTTTTCGAATGTGGCGATTTAATAATTGCTGGCTTCAATTCAGAACTTTGTATTGGAGAATTCATATCTGTAGCAAAGTTCTGACAAGTCTTTATGGATATAAGGTTTGATAAGGGTTTGCTGTAAGAGAGAGTCCCAATTTATTTATAAGGATCACTGATGACTGTATTGTTACTATGGAATAACAAATTATCATCTTCATATACTTTGGAGTGAATAACTTTTGGATAGGTATGTGTATGAATTGACATCATCGTGCCCCCCCCCCCCTAGACTTCCAAGTCTATCTCCACCTATGTATAAACTGGAAAACCGTGGCCTGTGGAAACACCTTCCGACGTTGCTCGAGCGTTTTGCAGATGTTCTCTCCACTTCTTGTGCGTTTTCTTTTCTTTCCCTTCAAACCGGAGCAAGCAGACGACAGAGTAGCTGATGCCAAGGCCATATACTATAATATAGCCGACGTGATCTGATGCGCCACGCTAGGAAAACACAAAACGCGTAGCGTAATTATGTAAAACTTTTCTGCCGGCGCAAAATGGTCTAATTCGGTTCACGCTGCGCAACAAACCTATTCCTAGGAAAAACCCGGCTTAACCAATACCTTCTAAAGCAGAAGGTACTTGCTCTAGAAGGTGTTGGCTTAACGCTGGTACCACATATGTTAGACACGATAGGCCCGTGTCTTTCTATTTATATTCCTTAACTTGATAATTGTTAGAACGAAAATACAAATTCACAAAACAAAATGAATTCAATCACGAAGAGCAAACACAGCACGTCCGTTTATGAACTCACCGTCGCACGACGCCTCGTCATAAATTTACAAGAAATTGTAAATATCTACATACAATCAAAGTCGTTGTTTTAACAGGGTTTTTGGCTATCGCTATACCAACGAAAATTAAAGTTTTCAACTAGTGGTGTTGCCACTCAGGATAAATAATGAATTGAGTTGCAATGAAAATAATTTTTTGTAGAACACCCATACGAGCACTTGCGTCTACCACTGAGCTATCAGTAAAGTTTACAGTCTACGGCAGACCCAAAACCAGCAACCAATGAAAAAGCAGCATTTTATGACGTCAGTAAATAGGGCGTGGAGAAGGTTTTTTCCTCTCATCTTCACTCAAAGCCGCTTGAAAGATAAGCGTATCCACTCAATGTTAAAGAATGGCCGCGGAATTGATAGCAGCGCCATCTGAACTGCGGAAGGAGAAACTTTCGGACTGATGGGCGTGGCACCCACGCCCCCTTGCTTTCGCTATCCGATTTCATCCTTGACATTTTATTATTGAAGTCTACTGTTACGAAATCGAGAAATTTCTCAGAGCAGCCGGAAATTTTTTCTTAGGAGACTATGTTAAAAAATACAGATCAGTCAATTTGCAATCCATACTCTATTATCTTCCCAGCACGATCAACTCTAATATTTCGCTATTGTGTAGTAATGAGCTAATTTTTTTAAATTAGCGAAAAAAATTGACGTTTTTAATGCATGTAAATTGTAACACTCCAAATTCATTCACACAAAATGCTTCAAGTACAAAAACAATTTTCAAACAAAACTTTTATTTTTGCAGCATTTAGAAAGTAGCACAAATGTGTAATTGTTCAAAATCAGATAAATCGCTTGGCAAATACATACAATATAGGTGGTTATCAAACATTTCAGTATAAAACCTGATAAAAGTCAGGGACATGACTGCAAGTTTAGTATGTTTTCGCATATCTACCAACTTCTTTACTAATGCATAAAAGTATACAATTACATAAAGATGATAAAAGCTTCAATATAAGTTGAAAATTATGCTAACGGAAATACAATAATTATTTTAGATCATATTTCGTGATTCTCGCACTAGGGAAATGTTTAGTTTTATTCATTTTCAGATAAAGACAAAAATTATCTGCCCTTTTTACAAGAACAGTATATCAAACCATTCTGTACTAAAAATATCAGGCCATTCTATGGTAATTACAGCCAACTATTGACTGATAAATATCAGTCCATTCTTCAATGAAAATATCAAGCCATGCTCTGATTAAAGCCAATGCTCGACTGAAAAATATCAGTCCATTCTGTGCTGACAAACATCAGCCCTCTTTACCAGAAAAGTATACCAAACCATTCCGTACTAAAAATATCAGGCCATTCTATGGTAATTACAGCCCACTATTGACTGATAAATATCAGTCCATTCTCCAATGAATATATCAAGCCATGCTCTGATTAAAGCCAATGCTCAACTGAAAAATATCAGTCCATTCTGTGCTGACAAACATCAGCCCTCTTCACCAGAAAAGTATACCACACATATCCAATTCAATTCAATAAATATAGCTACAAGGTGTGTAGAGAATTTTAGTAGGCCCTTAGAAGGACCTTTTTTGAATTTTAAAGATTAAAATTCGCCGAAAAAAATCAAGAGCAATAGCTAACCAACCTAACCAAGCGTCTTCGCGTGAGTAAAGTAAACAAAATGACGTGGAGTGGAAAAAAGACGATTCCTTCCCGACGCAAGCAGCCAATCACAGGCCAGCAGCAGGAGTTTGTCCTTCCTGAACATAGGGGGCGCTGATGTCATGTTTGGATTCCGGTTTTTCCGTAGGACTGTTCACGCTTACTCTTAATGCAGCTTTGTCTTCACTGGAGCTTGATCGCAAGATACGGTCTTGGTTATTTGGCACGATTGACGCCAACATATTTGGCGACGTTTAATGATAAATATGCTTAATTTTACAGGAGTTTTATAACCGCAATTTGTACGGTGGTTAGAGCGTAAGGCCGGTATTACACTATAAAAGTTTGATAAAATCCCTTGTATAAAACTCAAAAAATTCAACCAATAAAGTTCATAGGTTACATTCGAGCAAATGAAACTGATAATCTTATTGGTGGCATTTTACAAGTTTTATAAAATTTATTTTATAAAACTTGAAAAAATCTTTTATAAATTTTATATTCAAATTTTTTTTATAAAATTTATTTTATAAAGGAAATGGACAACATTGCACTTGACGCATATTTTGATAGCGTACTTTGAAGTTGGAATTTAGTACAATTTATTTCACAGGAATATATTAAACATTTTTAAATATAATAATGAGCTGGTTCACGCGACCGACTGGTCTCGAGATAGTTAAGAGAATGTATATGAGTGTCCTTATCTTTTGTCGCTTGCTGGACTAGGCAGGTGCAAGCGAGAAGCATATGCAAGAGTTCCCCCACACGTACATTATGGATAGACTACATGTACCATTGAGTTACCTCAGTACTCCCCTCCAGTGTCGTAGGACACGAGATGTCTTGGGTAGCGAACGCGTCTCCGTAACGGTCCTATTATGTTCGGGGTAATTCTCTCTAACGGCGCTTTATCGTTGTGGCGGTTCCGGGTGCTCTTCGGATGTCCTTTGCGGCCAGCGCAGGTGTCAAAATTCTTGTACCACTCTTCCACGTCGGTCCTAGATTTGTCCCAACAGAATCGTTCAAGGACCTTCTGGAGCGTCTTGATGATGCCGACATGTCCACCGGTCGGGCTTTCGTTCAATTCTTTCAGCACTTCTTTCACACGGCTCCTTGGCAGGACGCGTTGCCACCGGAACGTCTTTCCATCCTCCGACTCCCATCTGCGGTAAAGTACGCCATCTCTCATCTCCAGAGAGTCCCATAGCGCCCAGTATCTCTTGGTCGTCGGACTGGAAGAGGCGACGTCTTGCCATGTCGGTGTACTCCCGGTGGATTCTTTCCAGTCCATGAGCGGTCGTATGTCGGGATCTTCTAGCTGGGCCTTTCGAGTATTCTTGTCGCTCCAAGGATCGTCACTTGAGACTTGAGATGTTATCTGTCTCACTACAGGAATCACCGGTCCGCACTTCTCTTCTGCCTTGGGGCAACGACGACGGTTCTGTGGACCCAGTCCTCTCGTCAGGGCGTCGGCATTTCCACGCTCTTTTACTTTACGAGGCTGGATCGTTCTCTTCATGCCATCTGACCCTCGTGAGAGAACAGTTCCGGTCCTGCCATTGGTCTTCTCTGCATCGGCGATGCACTCTTTTTCCGCCTCTGGAATGCCCATCACTGTCCTTGGAGGTACTTCGTTACGACCACATCCGAATAGGGCGATACATCCCTTCGGCTCACGCAGCTGGTCATTCCCATGTCCAAGGAAAACCGTGTTTCCTCAAGAAGTCCGCTCCGATGATGCACGGATCCCTTATATCTGCCACGAAGACGGTGTGTTTGCAGGTGACCGTGGCGAACTTCACTGTGACTTCCAATTTTCCACGCACAGTCATTTCCTCTCCCGTGACTGTCTGCAGCGTCAACGATGGTGGTACGTAGAGAAGTGGTTGCTGAAATTTCCGAACCATGTCCGTCCTGACGATGCTCGCGTTGGCTCCGGTGTCGATGACCATCCTACACGGCAGTCCATCGATCTCGCCTCTTACGTGGACCCCGTGGTTTTCTCCGTGTATCTGTGAGACGTGGTACACTCGGAATGGCGGATCTTCCGTACCGGTAACTGAAACTGAGCATACGCTCCGCAGGTGGTCTTTTTCGTGTCGTTTCCAGGTTCCCAACGACTTGTCTTTCTCATTTTTCTTGGTCCCACGACCGATTTTGGCACTCTTCAGATCTTTCGGCTCTCTGACGGCAGCAATGGAGGTGGTGACATCTTTCACGGCTGCCCTCATGGCCATCAGCTTTTCTTCGATGCTCGATTTCATCTGGCCCATCAAAGACATCAGTTGGTTCAGCTGTTCTCGCATCTCGTCCATGTCCATCCTTCTCGTCTTCATGCAAATCTTGAATTACCCCACTCCCGACACCAAATTGTTCCGGATAATTTTTCACAAGACTTCGAGGTTGCAAAACAAGAAGCGGTTCGACGGACAAACACAGATTTATTTACAGAACAGCAATTTACCGGCTAATCAGAGAGCTAACAACTTTATCGCAAAGTTTAAACACAACTGACTGAATCTTTCTAAAATCTCGTTGAGCCTGTCCAGCCTGCCATCTTGTGAGCGCCGCACTATTTATAACCCCGGAGAAACTTCGAGAAAAAGAACGTTTCACAAAATTCTATTTTACAGTTTCCTAGTCAACGGCGCCACCGTACGGAGGGGTTGAACCAATGTCTGGAAGGGCGGGACTTTCTGGATTTTTCTCTACACGCCCTGCCAGTTCTCCGCCAATCGCATGTCTCTGCGCTTAGACAGAAACCGGTATCAACTGATTTCGACATTTTGAGAGCCATCGAACGAATCGCGCTATCTATCGTCGATAGTTCGAACAATATATATATATATACACACACATACATTTAGTACATGTTCTTTGCGCCCCCCCCCCCCGGAAAAAGTTGAAATGAATCAGTCTTTTGGTCATTCACTGACCTGGTCCCTTGCTCTCTAGGTTACTGTTTTGGTTTTTCACTTATCTGGGGCCCTCACGCTCTAGGTTATTCTCATGCTTCGCTGTCTAAGCCAGTCGCTTGCTCTCTAAGGTCATTCTTTTCATCTTCCACTGACTTGGTTCCTCTCTAGGTCACACTCATCCTCACACACACACTCAAAAATTAGTGGTTCTCTCCCTTTCAAGTCCGCGGCCTGGTCGATTTATTTTTCCAAGTGGAACGTCCGATCATACGCTCGACTATTATGGAAAGTAAGGGGGGGGGGATGAAAAGACAAATCGCTCACAGCCCAGTTTAACTTATGCCAGGGCCCCGGTTCCGAGCTGCGACCCGGCGGTTGAGAAGCACCGCTCTAGACCAGACCTGTGGATAATTTGTGAAGCCAATTCAAGCGGCAACTCACATCGTACGTCGCCATCGTCCAAGGATGTACGCTTGACAGCTTGGATGTTTACGCAATCGCATGCTGTGAGCACTTCTACTTCTCAAGATCGCTCAGCGTTGGTCACATAAGTCCCGGGAGAGCTGTCAGAACCATGTATATAGGAACTGTAAATTTCAGTTTTATATAAAGTCGATGTCCTCACATTTTTTATTACGAAATTGTGTATACAGTCAAACCTCGTTAAAGGCGCGTATACACTAGCGCGCGGATCGTGCAATGCAAGCGTTCGCAATCGGTTGTTCAGTAATTTGTACGGTGTTGCGAACGATTAACGAATCAAGATATACGGAAGACTGGATGTTGTGAAGATATTTATTATTTCAGATGTTAATTTTTTATTTTATTTATTTTTTTTTTTAAGGAAGGAAAAAACTCATCTCTGCCTCTACCGGGAGTCGAACCCGGGTCCCTCGATTGCCGGACGAGTGCTCTGTTTGAACCGATTCAGTAGGAGTCAGTTTTTTCGACGAACACAAAGGAATTCTTCCTCCTTATCTAGGAGGAAGACGGCGTCGTTATCGGTTTGCGTGTTTGTACGTACTTCTGAGCCTATCTAGAGCCTTCCTTTTTTTTTCCCTCGTCTAATTTCGCGAAAGTCATTTAATTTAATAGTCATAATAATTGAAATTCGTCATTTAAATTCGTCATTTTTGAGTCATTTAAATTCGTCATTAACAGCCATTTAAATTCGTTTATCATATCATGTTCCTTAATAGTTGTTACTGCCGCTCAAAACCTACAGATGGAGTTGAAACAGCTCTCGGACGGAGTCATCGTTGATGATGATGATTCGCTTCGGATATCGTACCCACTGAATGCATTGCGAACGCTTGGGAATGCTTGCATTGCACGATCCGCGCGCTAGTGTATACGCGCCTTTATGAGTCACTCTTGGGAGCGCAAAAATATGACTTAGCAAGCGGAGTGACTCGTTAAGCGGAGTAAGACATAGCTGTGCCAATTCCTGCCTGAGGATAATTGGGACTTCCAAAAAGTGATTGGTAAGCGGAGTGACAAGCGGAAGAAATCCACGAAGTTGCCATTGATTCACGAGTGGCGTATTCTACCGCGACCGATAACGAATGTTCAAATGTTCAAAATAATCCCCCGTTATTTTCTTATGGCATCAACAGGAGTTTAAAACAATAAATGAAAGAAATAGTTCCAGCATCGATGAGATAATTCCAGAATTAATGAAAGAGATAATTCCGTCAAGAACCCCAACATCCAGCAGTTATGCATCTGGGCGAATACAAAACCGTGAGAAGTGCTCTGGTCTACGCTATGAAATTCGAAGCAGCCCCAGCAAGCTTCGAGGAGAGACAGACGAATGGTCAACGGTGCTGTTGCGGAGGACTCTACGGTGGACATCATCAGAGAGCTGAAATATCTCCTGAAGAGTGCCACCAACGATCGTGGGACCCGGAAAGACAAGTCACGGATGTACTGGAAAAGCCCTGAAAAAACCACTTGCGGAGCTCACGCTCACTCGGCGCCATGCTGAGTGTACCACGTTTCCCAGCTACAGACCATGGATTCTACGTGAGAGGCGAAACTGACGGACTTCCATGTAGAATGGTAATTGGCACCGGAGCCAACGTGAGCATCGTCAGTACTGACCTGGCTCAAAAATTACAGCAACGACTTCTGTACGTACCACCATCGTTGACGCTGCAGACAGTCATTGGAGAGAAAATGACTGTGCGAGGAAAAGTGGAAGTCTCAGTGGAGTTCGCCACGCTCGTCTACCGACACACCATCTTCGTGGCCGACATAAAAGACCTGTGTATCATCGGACCGTACGTCCTGAAGAAACATGGATTTTCCTTGGACATGAGGAAGGACCAGTTGCACACGCCGAGGGAACACATCACCCTACTCGGGTGTGGTCCTGACGAATTCCCTCCACAGAACGTGATGGCCATTCCGCCGGAAGCAGTAAAAGGGTTCATCCCCGTTGGCATGAAGAGGAAGATCCAGCCTTCTGAAGAAAAAGCGCATAGAAATGCCGATGCCCTTACCGGGTCCACAGAACCTTCGTGGTTGTCTCAAGACAGAAGAGAAGTACGGACCGGTGAACCCTGTAGAGAGACATAACATCTAGTCTCTAGTGACGATCCTTTGAGCAACAAGAACACCCGGAAGACCCAGCTAGAAGAAACCAGCGTGGCAAAACGTCGCCTCTTCCAGTCCGACGACCAAAAGGTACTGGGTGCTTGGGACTCCCTGGAGATGAGAGATGGCGTACTGTACCGCAAATGGGAGTCGGAGGGTGGAAAGACGTTCCGGTGCCAACTCATCGTCCTGGCAAGGAGTCATGTGAAAGAAGTTTTAAAAGTATTGCACGAAAGCCCGACCGGTGGACATTTCGGCATAATTAATAAGACTCTCCAGAAAGTCCGTGAATGACTCTTTTGGGGCAAATCCAGGACCGATGTGGAAGAGTGATGCAAGAATTGAGACGACTGCGCCGCTCGCAAAGATCCTCCGAAGCGCACCGGGCCCGTATTCAACACCACAACGTTGGAGCGACGTTCGAGGAAATCGCCAGGGACCGTTACCGAGAACCGCCCATGAGAGTGCTGAATTCTCGTCAACGCAGGTGCATATGGAACGAGACCGTCGAATCGCCAAAGACCGGATCAACATCGGCACCGAGGAGATGAAGAACCGCTACGATGCGAAGACCACGTCTCATGACTTCAAGTAAAGAGACAGTGTCCGGCTCCGGAACCCGAAGTGCAAGAAAGGACTGTGCCCGAAACTTCAGTCATGGGAAGGAGCCTACAGAGTCGTGAAGAGACTGAACGACGTCGTAGCTTGGATCCAGAAAACACCATCCTTGAAGTACAAGGTGGTCCACTTCAACAGACTGGCCTCTTACCACAGTGAATGCAACCTGCCGACTTAAGGACTGAATTGTCGAGACGAACAATTCTAAGAAAGGGGAACAATGTTACGACGTATAGATGATAGGTGGATGATGTTTTTTAGAGGGGCTCTCAAAAAAAAAGTATCGCAATCTTCTATTAGCATCGACAGTTGATACCGGTTTCTATTTATCGGAAAGTGGTGCGATTGGCGGAGAACATTCCAGAAGATTCTATCCCCTCCCTCTGTACGGTGGCGCCGCCAACTTGGAAACTGTGAAATAGAATGGAATATTCTTTTTCTCGAAGTTTCGACCGTACCTATAAATAGTGAGGCGATCACAAGAGAGAGAGTCGGTGGATTAGATGCTCAAAAAGAGATCTGGAAGAGATCTTTAGATGCTCAAAAAGAGATCTGGAAGAGATCTTTAGATGCTCAAAAAGAGATCTGGAAGAGATCTTTAGATGCTCAAAAAGAGATCTGGAAGAGATCTTTAGATGCTCAAAAACTCTGATCTGGTCAGCGTTTATCTCTCTGCTTGTAAATACATGTAAAAATTGCTGTAGATGAATTTGTGACGTCGTGAAGATTGCTTCGTCCTCTGCTTATTTGAAGGACTTGTGAAAAATTATCCGGAACGATAATTAATAAAGGAAATACACTGCTGGCCACCGTAAATGCAACACCCTGAAGGAAGCATGCAAATAATATGAAATTTACAACATGCATTAGCGGAGGTGAGATATGCAAATGATTAGAATTTCAGCGCAGACGCACATCACGCGCGCCTGTGGCGCCACTTCAAAGCGCTATTTAAGGCTTGCAGATTTCGACGATTAGAAGTACGGCAATTGTGTTTTTCTTGTGGTTTTTTCAAAAAAAACGATCAATTATGCCTCGTAGAAAACAGCGATCATCTTTTGATCAAGTATCCGAGTTCGACAGAGGAAGGATAGTGGCCTACCGAGATTGTGGATTATCTTTCAGGGAAATCGGTAGTCGGGTTGGACGAAACCAAACAACTGTAATGCGGATATGTGATCGTTGGATGCAGGAGGGTACGGCTGACCGACGTGTTCGATCGCATCCACCTCAGTGCACCACTTCACGTGATGACAGGCGTATTGTGCGTATGGCAGTGACGGATCGCTCAGCCACATCACGAACCATAGCACAGCACATTCAGTCTGTACCGCATCATCCAGTGTCTGCGCGTACCATTCGACGCCGTTTACAGCAGAGTGGTCTGTCCGCAAGACGTCCATTGCTTCGTCTACCCTTGACGCAGAACCACAGACGTCTCCGCCGCCAATGGTGCGATGAAAGAAGGATGTGGACGGCACAATGGAATGAAATTGTCTTTACTGACGAGTCACGCTTCTGTCTGCAACACCACGATGGTCGGATTCGAGTCTGGAGACACCGTGGAGAGAGGATGCTGAACAGCTGCGTTATGCACCGCCACACTGGTCCTGCACTGGGTATTATGGTATGGGGCGGTATTGGATATCACTCTCGCAGTACGCATTGCCGGTACTTTAAAAAACCAGCGCTACATCTCCTTGGTGTTGGAGCCAGTTGTCCTTCCTTACCTTCAGGGCTTGCCCACAGCCATATTTCAACAGGATAATGCGCGACCACACGTGGCACGCATTGTCCAAAGGTTCTTCGTCAATCGCCAGATTGAATTGCTTCCCTGGCCAGCTCGCTCTCCGGATCTTCCGCCGATAGAAAACATGTGGTCCATGGTTGCTCAACGATTGACCCAGATTACATCCCCAGCTGCCACACCAGATCAACTTTGGCAACGCGTGGAAGCTGCTTGGTCTGCTGTACCCCAAGAACACATCCAAAGTCTCTTTGAATCAATGCCGAGGCGTGTGGCAGCGGTGATCTCCAACAATGGCGGCTACTCTGGCTACTGATTTTGGCAGGAACCACACTTCACAGAAGTCTATAAATTTAATCATTTGATGCTTGGTCAACACGTTATCTACAAAATAAATATTGTTGCGATATCTCTTGTCTTTCTTGGTGTTGCAATTTGGGTGGCCAGCAGTGTAATTCCAGAATTAACGAAAGAAATAATTTAATCTTTTTTTATCTTTAGATGAGTGCTTTATTCCAGAGCCGGATTAACACTTAAGCAAAATAAGCACGTGTTTCGGCATCGAGAGGAAAGAGCCACCAGAAAACTTTGCCAATTTTTTTTTTATGTGCAATTTTTTTTTTTGCAGCATCCGGCAGAAAATCCTAAAATTTTCGATTGATTCTACAGTTGAAAATATTCGTCAAAAGAATGACACAGAAAAACGGATAATATTGCAAACTAGAGATCACGTTAATGCTGAGTTTTTGTAATGAGATTTCGTGCAATTTCTGTGAAGTTAGCTTCTTGAGCTATTTTAACAGCATCATGGGGGAGGCCCTTTGACATTTGACATACTGATTTTTCTGAGGGCCCTCTCTACCAGCTAAGAACTCATGCCTACCAATTTGCACGCTAACTCTCGCAAATTGTTAACAGATCTACTTGTCACGTTGTGTTTACACGGGTTGTGTCCGGGTGAGACCCACGCATTAATAAAACAAATCATTATCATTCAAAACCAATTACAAAAATAACAAATTTAAGAGTATAACTTTTTTTGAAATCTTGGACAGGTGATCTAACCTGCACAGACCATTGAGGAGAAATATAAGATTTCTCCTTATTTCTCCTCTAAGGCGCAAACACAGTCTTTAAGGGGTCATTCAAGTATTACGTCAGCATCGGGGGGGGGGGGGAGGGGTTTTCGGATTTGCTGACTGTTGCTGACAGGGAAGGGGAGGGGGTTTGAAGGTTGCTTACGTCATCAACCATCCCTTTTTGAAGATGTGAAATATTTTAAACTGCTGACGAAATTTTGCTGAGGGGCCGTTCAAGTATTACGTCATCATCGGGGGGGGGGTTTAATAATGCTTACGTCATTAACCACCCTTTATGAAAATATGAGTTGGGATTCAGAGGGGCAGAGCTGATGACGACATTTTTCTGACAGGGGGGGGGGTCAAAAATGGCTAAAAATTTGCTTACGTAATACTTGAACGGCCCCTGACGGGGGGGGAGGGGGTCCAGTGTTTTGCTGACAAGGGGGGGGGGCTGAAAATTTGCTTACGTAATACTTGAATGGCCCCTAATTGAAAATTCCAGTGGCCAGAGGCGACCGCTATTTTTATGGCTTTAGATGCCCTTAAAGACGGGTTTTCGTAGGAGTAGAATTTCTACACCGTGTGCAGCGTGAAAATGCTGATTGGTTAAAAACTTGAAATTCAGGTTTTTTTTTTTGACCGATCAGAGTTTTCACGCTGCACGCACTGTAAAAACCTGCTTCAAGGAAAACCTGGCTTTATGCTGGATTCGCTTCTTCCTTGGACGATTCTTTTATTATATAGTGTTTTCTATTTGATTTATGCTCTTTTACGTTTTTGGTTTTGAATCTTACCAGTGCAAGTGCAATCTTGCCTATTGGGTTGTGTCATAAAATAAATAAATAAATGGCTCAACATTGGTTGACGAACACCAATAGTAACAATACGGAGAGTGTTGTGGAAAAACCGGTTCTGTTCTTGACAAATATTCACCAAAGAGATTAGGGCAACCTGGGCCAGTATGTAGACAGCCTATATACTTTCTTTCTTTCTTCCAAATCGAGCACAATACCGGTCAATCACCAGGGGCAATTTATTACCGAGTGAGTTGTGCCACAGTCTGAGTGCGTATCTACTGTTGTTCCTGATTTTTGAGTGCTGCCATCTATATTTCAGAAGTGAAGTGTAATGATTGAATATTTTTACCATTGTAGTGCCTGTGACTCTCTGCGGAGAGACTTTCAACGGGGAGATAGCTTGCATTCGCGCTTAAGTTGGGAATCACAGAATACCTGTTTTTCTTTTCAAACCGAGCACAACTCAGGTCTATCAACATCTATGGGGGATTTGCTACCTAGTGAATTGTGCAGGAAGTGTAACTGCGTGTGTACCTAACAGTCTGAATGCGTATTAGAGTTGTGTTTGATTTTTCAGTACTGCCATCCATATTTGAGAAGTGAATGATGTGTTATGATTGAATTTGTACTCTTTGTAGGTCTGTTGCTCTCTGTAGCGAGACTTTTTAAAGGAGAGATCGGCTCGCATTCGCGCCTTGAAGTTGGGAACCACAGAAAACCAACTTCAGTCGACCACCACTGTGGTGACGGTCGGGTCCGAACCCGGGACCTCGCGACGCGAGTCCGTCACTATGACCACTCGACCACCACAGCGGCTGAAAAAACTTTTTCATGTCGGAATTCGAACCCATGACAGCTGATAAAGTCATTCGCTCTCCAGGGCTAGTGTCCTAACCACTGACCCACAGAAAAACCAACTTCAGCCGATCACCATTGTGGTGACGGGGGGGGGGGGTGGTTCAAATCGGGGTCTTCGTGATACGAATCTGTCACTATGATCCATGGCCCCCACAAAGGTGAGGATAACAAGGTTCGAGCCCTGGGTCCAGAGACGATTCTCACCATTTTTAGTTTTGCTTTTACACACTTTAAATTCTTCATAAAAGGACCCGTGAAAGTCTGGTCTGGAGGCCTGCAAAATATCCGAGACTAGCGGCCCTGCTCCACTATGTCGTGGCCATGCTATGACAACAACGGCCTGTAGCGGCACAGCATTTGTGCCCTACTTGGAGACATCTTTTGTGTTCTACGTATTTTTGGAATTTCGACGGCGACAGATAGAAAGGTGTGAAAATGTTTGGAAGAAGAAAAAAAAAATGAGGTATATGTTTTATGATGAAAAAAAATTCCGAAAACCGAAAAGGAGGACGGAAGGGCAACTTTCTTAAAAAGTAGGAGGACGCTTGAAATGACATTAACAAAGGAAGACGTCTGGTAACCCTATCTAACATTCGCTGAGAAAAGTTTGCTCGGTGTAGTGCCATCTGTGTTCCATGTTGTAAGCGAAAGTGACAATTACATTCACGGTTTACGAACAAAAAACACTAACCTCAGCCGACCACTACTGAATGAATGAACGCCAGGGTCTCTGCCACCGGACTTATCCCATTGCCGAGATCTCTTCCAGCCCAGCTTCGTGGCAGAGTGTGGAACAAAGCGAGTGCACCTAACAGCATGAGTGTGTAGCTAGTGTTGTGTCTGATATTTCAGTGCTGCCATCTATGCTCCAAATTGTGAGTGAAGTGTAATGATGGAATATTTGTAAAGTTGTTGGCCTGTTGCTTTCTGTGGCGAGACTTTTTAACGGAGAGATCGGCTCGCATTCACGCCTTGAAGTTGGGAACCACAGAAAACCAACTTCAGCCGACCACCACTGTGGCGCCGGTGGAGTTCGAATCCGAATCCTCGTGATGCGAGTCCGTCACTATGACCACTCGACTACCACAGCGGCAGCCGACCACTACTGGGGTTTGAACCCGATATCAAGCAATGCTAGTATGCATAACCACTCTACTAACATGCCGTCGCGGATTTTTTTACATCAGGGAAAGACAAATATTGGAAGAAAATTCGGACCGAAATCTGTTAAAAACACCTCCAAAAACGGTTCTGTCCCGTAGAAAAATAACAAGTATGGTCACTTTCATAATAAGAGTCAGAGTCATCCGTACATTCAGCTAGACGTTACAAAGGCCAAACCATAGTTGGAATCGAGTTGAGTTTATTTTCCTTCCCGTCGTTCTAGTACTTTTCCCTCCCATGTGCATATGAAAATCGTTAGATTTTGTCGGATGAGACACGTTATCGTTGAAAAGGAAAAAAGACGCTCAAAAATTTTCTATTTGACAGTTTGACAGGTGGGCTCGGATTTTGAATCTTATGAGCTGTCCACGTGGACTTCCATTTTCATCCATGTGTAATTTCTAAATGCGATTCTCCGACTGCTAACGCGTTTTCGCGTACAACGTGCACAAGTTACACTATTTTGAATAGATAATTGAATGCAAGATTATTTAATTTTTCTTATTTTTTGCTTGATTATAGACTCTCCATTGAGTAAGCATTAAGTTGAAATAATTATGCGTTATTTACATTTGATTTTTTTTAATGGGTATGAACGTTTTATTTATTAGGGTCACTTCATTAAAGTGTCGAGAACCCGCTCCTCCACTTTATAATTCGAATTCTTGGCGATATTCTCACTTATAAAAGTGGCCATCCTTGACAGGGCCGTCTTAAGAGCATCATGGGCCCCCGGGCCAAGTCATTTTTCTGAGGCCCTACCTAGAAAATTCTCGAAAGATTCAACCATTCTTTTTTCCGGGCCGCCAGGTGGGTCCATGTGTTAAGACAGCACTGATCCTTGATGGTTCCTAACCAGTGGCGTGTGTCTCCCCCCCCCCACCCACCTGAGGATGATAGTTGATGAATCAATTAGGGATAAGCGAGAAATGATCAGCATTGGCTTCGGAGTAGAGAAATGGTTCTCAATTTTTGTAACATGCTTGCCCCACTCCCACGTCTAGGGCTGTGGCTGGGAAATTCCCAATGTATGGACTGTTTGGCGATGAAAATAGCCATCAGCATTGTGTTTGAAGTAGATTTGTCGTGTGCATCAAGGCTGGACAAATCCCAGGTCACTGCGGCAAGTAATGGAATTGGCACCCAGGGGGCCTACCACCCCCTCCCCCATGCTTGTGAAGAGTAATCTGAGATATACGGATAGTCTGCGCTGTTCAAGGAGAAGAGGGAAATTTTCATACCAGCCCGAAGCTTAATGCTTGGAGAAGCATTATTGCTCCGTAAGATGAGGAGTGGGGAGAACCACTTACCGAGATTCGGATTACGGTATTTTGCACTTGTGAAAAATTAATTTTTTACATTTATTTTTGAGAAACGATTGCAAAAACATGAAATACTTTCATATTTTATTATGTGAAAAGTAATTTCTCTTGCGAAATAGATGGCCAAATGCTGTTTTCGCTTGCCAAATAAAGAACTTGACCTCGATCAATCATAATCAGTTATTTAGTAATATCACATTCCAGAAAACTGACTAATTTTAACAGACCATTATCAAAATTATTTATACATTGTAATAATCAAAAAGGGGGGGGGAAGGCTAACATAATTTCAGGGGTGGGAACTCTGCGCCAATTGCGCCGCACTGCGCCAAAACTAATATCTTGCGCCATCCTGCTCCAATAGCGTATTTTCACATTTTTCTGCGCCAAATAGCGAATTTTGCTTCAGTATGCCCGGAATTTCGGAAAGGACGCCAAAAATTTTTTGTTCCTGCTAGCCACGAAACGTCTCTTTATGAGAAGAGCGTGTTTTATTCCACTATACTTAAACTATCGCCTTGAACTATCGGCCCCTGATCGGGCTTTCCATCGCGAAACCCCGATATTGTCCGTGATCGTGGAACTGAAGATGGTTTGCAATGCCTTTCAGCTTTTAAAGTGCAAATTCGAGTGTTTCCGTTAAAAAAAAAGTCGTCACTGGAAGCAGCAGAAATTACTGTAGTCGATTGTCATTGTGTTAAATCCCGATGTTGCGTGAAAATAATTTTCTTTCCGGGAGTAAAAAGCGCATGTTCGCCGAATTACGAATGTTAGTTTAGAAACTTTGCCGAATAACGAGCGTTAAATCACCAATGTTGCGGAATAACGAGCGTTAAATTGCCAATGTTGCCGAATAACGAGCGTTAAATCGCCAATGTTGCCGAATAACAAGCGTTAAATCGCCAAATATCGAGTATCAGATCGCCAATCTCGCCAGATAATGAGTGCTGAATCGCCAAACATCGAGTTGATTTTTCCGAAATTCTCTCCCATTTTGCAACAATTTCTTTCCAAGTATAAAAAAAATTTAAAACTTATAAAATTTTTTTAGCTCATTTGAAGTGCTTCTGTTCAAGGCAGCAGTAAGCAAAAATCATCTTAAATAGACTGGTGCAAAAAATTTTATGACAGCCGCTCTTTCAAACAAGGTGTCAAAAGCCTAAAACACCAAAAACAAAAATCAAGCTGACAAAAAGATGTTTGATAACAAAAGACAGTGCAGTTTTATTTTGAAAAGGGTTGAGGGTTAATATATTCTTGTTAATTTCACTGCTCCAATTTATGAATATCTGCTCAGAATCCCATATTTTGCTGCTCCAAATCCCGAATTTGCTGCTCCAAATCCTGAATTTTGCTGCTCCAGAGCTGCTCCGAAATGGACTTAGTCACTTCCCACCCCTGTAATTTAAATTATTCCTTGGTTCTTCAGGAATCAAGGCACAAATTGTCATTTTGCTGAGCTATTATGCAGGAAACATCACTCATGATGAAATTTATGCTGAAGTATGTGAATTGAACAACGAAATTCACTTGAAGTAAACATGTACTCGTTACGCACGTAAATCTCGATATCCCACTCAAATACTAATAAACACAAATAGCACCATGACAGGCCACTAAAAATAAAAATATCTTGAATGTGTGCCCTGTGATTGGCTATATGAAAAGGGGGGAAATTCCCTATATTTTCCTTTTTTATGTCACATGGTCTCAAGCATATCTCTCACGGGTGGAGGTGCAGTTTTTTTCCAATTATCCGTGAAACGATCCTGGTCCTTGTCACGCGGATTATTCTTTATAAGCCGGGGGGGGGGGGAATGGTAGGCCTCCTGAATATTTTATGTGGTTGAAATTGAAACCCGAGGGCGAAAGAATACTTGAACATTAATGTCAGTGTGTCAAATGGTTTATGGAAAATTGGGTGCCCTGACATTTTGCCAGGATATTTTCAGTCACTTGGTTACTCATATGGTCACTTATAGTTACTCGCTGACTTTGCCATTCATACTGTACCCAGTCATTCATAAGGTCACTGACTTGGTCATTCAGTTACTTCTTCATGCGCTCAATTGGTCACTGGTATAGTTATATGGTCACTCATACAGTTACTGACTTAGTCAAGCAGTTTGTGAATTCTGATCGTCTTTCTTCATACAATTTCATTATCACTTGCTGCTTTTCGAGACGAGATGCAAATATCTTGCATTATTCTATTCTGCTCAGGTAGCTACGCAGGACAGTCTACGGAAATTGGGCCCTGACGTGTTTCGTCCTCTGTACATTTAGTTCCCCCCCCCCCAGAAATTTTGCCTGACCTGACTTGTGTGAGTGAGGAGTTTAGTGACCAAGTAAGTGTGGTCACTCATATGGTTGATAATTTGATCACAAAAACATTCACTCATATGGTCAGGCACTTGGCCAGTCGATCATTCATATGGTCATTCACTCAATCACACAGTCACTCATATTTACTCATGCAGTCAGTCACTTATTTATTCATAAAGTTGATAATTTCATCATAAAAACTGTCACTCACGCACTCATACGGTCGCACCCACTTATGTGGTCATCTATATGGGGCAATGTGTGTGGGGGCAAAACTTCCAGATCCCAAGCAGGACTTACTTGTGGGGTGGGGGGGCGGCGGCTAAGCAATTGATTTTCACAAAAAATGTTTGATTAGGGTCAAGGAGGATGCCCCTCCCCCCCCTCAGAAGATCTCCTGATTTTTGGATTCCAAAAGTTTGCATGTCTGCCATTGATATGAAGGAAAAAAGGTTGTCGCTGTCTTGTGAAGTGTTGACCGAATAAATGGGAAGAGGAAAAGTGGTCTTACCCATGCAAAACATGTATACCAGGACAGCAGAATAATTTTAGACTTCGTTTTGAGCGATACTGCTATTCTGTATTTATCTATATTCCTGTATTTATTTTTGCAATAGTATTACGTGTTATTGTGATGGTGATTTATATATTTTTTCAAAGGTATATAAGTATGGCGCCACCAGCTTGGGCATATCAAGTTGAATATTTCGTCGCGCCGCCCGACGAGGAGATGATATGCAGCATCTGCCGCTGCGTGTTCTGCGAGCCGATGGAGTGCCAGTGCCAGCATGTCTTTTGCAAGAACTGTATAACGAGGTGGCTGAACGTCCACAGGAACTGCCCGATCTGTCGCAAGAGGACCAGTGAGTCCCAGCTGCGTCCGGTCATCCCGCTGCTGAACAACATGATCATGAAGCTGAACTTGCACTGCCACAACAAGGAGACCGGTTGCGAGGCCGTGTTCAGTCTCGAGGCCTGCGAGAGCCACCTCAGGGAGTGCCTGTACGAGCTGGTCGAGTGCTCGCTCGGGTGTGGGAAGTTGGTGTTCCGAAAGGATGTTGCCAACCACAAACTGACTGAATGCCCGTTCAGGTTCACCAAGTGCGACAGTTGCAAGCTGAAGGTATACGGCCAGTGGGAGGACCACGACTGCATCAAAGCGTTGCAGCTCGCTGCGCAAGGTGAATTGATATTTGACTTTATTCCTTCCTGTAATTAAAGTAGGATCTCTATATAATGTGGGAGGTCCATGCTAAGCCCACAGACCTAATGTCGCCCTTGTAGTCTTCTGCGTGGTCTGTGACCTCAAACCAAATTTTGTAAACATGAACTAAACGGCACATTCTCAGATCACTTAAGTGACCGTGAAACAGTTTCAGAGCATTAAATTTGCAGCCTGTGGCAAATTTCCAAGATCACTTGAGTGACCAATGGCACATTTCCGAGATCTCTCGAGTGACGTGCCAAACAGTTCCAGACCCATTTAAGTGGCTTGTGATGCAAGTTCTGCATCACTCGAGTGGTGGCATGCAGCACATCTGCAGATCACTCGAATGACCTGCGACACAGCTCAAGAGTGCTTAAGTGACCTGTAGCTCATTTTCAGATCGCTTAAGTGTGCGAAACACTTAAGTGATATGTTTTCGAACCAGTGAAATGGTTTGCCCGCATTCTCCTAACATAAAGCATCCTTGACCTGAAGGCAACGGAACTGAGGTCTTCCAACTGGTCTTGTTCTGATGCATGGAGATGCATTAACGGGGTACCGTTTGAGTTTTCTCATTGATAGATCGAGAAAATCACAATATAATGATAGCGTTCCTATAAAGCTGATGCAACTACTGGATTTATTCAAGGTCCACAGAGTATCACTGTGTGTTATCTTTTTACATTTCTATTACCGTAAGTGTTCGTGTTGTAACTGCAGCCTGTCGCACATCCCTACAGGCAGCTCTTGGTAGTCGAACTTGCACTGCCACAACAAGGAGACTGGTTGCGAGGTCGTGTTCAGTCTCGAGGCCTGCGAGAGCCACCTCAGGGAGTGCCTGTACGAGCTGGTCGAGTGCTCGCTCGGGTGTGGGAAGGTGTTCCGGAAGGATGTCGCCAACCAAACTGACTGAGTGCCCGTTCAGGTTCATCAAGTGTGACAGTTGCAAGCTGAAGGTATAAGCTCAGAGTTGTGCTATTGCATTGTTGAACCATTATGTAGTTGTACTTTCATCCCCTGGCGGCGGCAGTCTATATTCTGATCTCGGTAGCATTTCGGCGCCGGTCACCCCCTCCCTCTTATTGTTCACAGCGTTAAACTACTCATGTCGGGCAGAAGCCTAGCGACGACTTCAAACACAGCAGGATTTATTTTTCCTGTTAATTTTATTTCACTTCTTGTGATTTTTTTAATTTGCTAGTAGCAACGTGCCGTCTGTTCGATTCCGTGATGGATGATGGATGCACGTGTGGATTATTTCTATTTATAACATGAGTTATTGCACGCGTGTGAGCCCTAAGGATTATAGTCCAATTTCTAACGTGGATTGTTATTGTCCGTGGAGGAAGGGGGGATGGGGAAAAAAAGAGAAACGGACGAGCTATAAAGAAAAGCCTTTTCCATTTCCCTACATGGGAACCCTACCATTTCCCTACCAGTCTGGTTGCACCCTGAGGTGACGCCCATAAGGGTAATTAAACTGTTTTTTCGCCTGATCCTCCGTGTTCAGCTAAAAGAATATCAGCTCTATCAAAAACATGTTTTTGCTGTTTGTTTTTTTAAATGTCTTTCTTCGCTTTTCTTAGATCTTGAAAAAGAGCGTGATAAGTTAAAGCAAGAGCTAGAAACTTTAAAGACGAAAGTAAAAGAACTAACGAAAGAGCTAGACAAACAGAAATCCCGCAGCACAAATCGCCACGATTCCGATTGGTACAGGTCTTCCTCCTGCTCAGAATCCTCTGGTTTCAGCAACCGCATCGTGATGCTCCATTCAGACACCGACTCCAGTGACTCGGACGACACTTCTGCCTATATAGACGATGATGCTGCCGATGATTCCAGATCCCCAGGCTACGGAGAAGATATAAATGATGATATTTTACAGAACGACAGCCATCACGAAGAGGTAAATGATCTCAACAGAGACAATGCCGTCGAAGATATGTCTATTGTACAATCAGTTGACAGGATCCTACAGAGCCTGTCGGACACCCATCGAAACATGGAGAACATACTGAATAACGTGGATGCTGGAGAGAGTTCGTATAATCTGGACGGTGAAGAAGAATACGTCCCTGAATGCATTCCTCCGGAACGGAGACATCTATACGAAGAAGCAGCTAGAGACAATGACCACGAAGCAGCGGAGCAGGATCTGCTTGAGCATGAAAGGCAGAGGGAAGAAGAAGAGGAGGGGGATAAGTCCTTTTCAGCGGCTGTTCCCCCCGAATCCATCGTGATAGACAGTTCGAGTTCGGAAGACAGCGATGGAGGGCGGGCCGTTGCCACTTCCTCATCCAGACGTTACAATCGGAAAAGGAGGTTGGGATCTCCGAACTTTCTCTCCAGCAACTATGACTGTGATGGTGGGAGCAGGAAGACCCAGAGGTCAAGCTCCAATGAGTGCAGCAACGACGATGCAGATTTGAACATAATGAATGATAACGTGGCTGCTTACGCAATGTGCTCGACGACGGAACAAGAAGCTGTCCCCTCCACCTCGTCTGGGATCGTGGCTGGTGACTACTCTGGCGCGGCCAAGGGAAGGATAAAAAAGAACATCAAAAGTCGCTTTTGTTCGAAGGACAAGAAAGAAAAAAACTTGACTTGCAAAGATAAAGCCCGGGGGAAGAAGAGCGCCACTGGTTCCGATGCTCTGATGTCGCAGATTGAGAGATCTTCTCAGCGGGTTTTCGAGGGCACTCTTTCTCTCCTGGAGCAGCACAGCATCGAATCCGATCCGGAATGGAAGCCGCCGGGGTATGGCTGTTGTTCAAGTTCCTCCTCCTCCTCCAGCTCTAGCGCAGACACAATGAGCAGCAGCAGCAACAGCTGCTCCCCACTCCGTTTTATGACGTCTGATGACTCATCCTCGTCTGAGGTGGGCGAAACGGATTCCAGCTACGAGCTGCAGATTCCGCCATCTACCTATGATCTGCTTACTAGGTAAGTCAGATAATTACTGCATTTTAATTTTTTTTAATAATTAGAGCAAGGTTTAATTTATATCTAACTCAATGATTCTAGCTAAAGAGGGTGGGGGAACTGCCCCGGGCGACAAAATTTGGGGGGGGGGGCAGTTTTAAGAACACAGTTATACGGAATTATTGAATTTTAAAGTGTGGGGTGGAAAATAAATTTTTGCCCCGGGTAGCAAAAATCCTAGTTACGGGCTCTAAAGTCATGGTTGCAATACTCTGGAGTGCGCTGGGTTTTTTTTATTATCAGTGTCTTTGGAAATTGTTTCAATTGCTACAAGCTTGTTACGAAGTTCCATTTTAGTCTGGTGAAATTTAACGGTTCACTCTGCTTCATGCGCTCACATAGGGACTAAGGGGAAAGGTGTTTTTGATACTATCCAAATGTAAATGTAAGAGCGCTGGCCAAATGTCCCATTTTGAGTAGAATGACCCCCTTTTTTTTAATTTTTCGTCTGTCCCATTTACATAAAATGCTCCCATAGTTCCGTTATTATTTCCAAAACCTATCTTCGAGAATTCATAAAGTCATTCTTTTTACGAATGTTGTACCCAATACTATCGATCTACATGTAGGGGGTGTATCTGTAGTATCATGGTCCTAATTAGAGATAGGACAAATATTTGGCTGCTATTCTGTATTCACTACCCTTTTTTGCTGAATATTCGGTTCTTCTTATAAATAATGCTTAAGTATTCTGCCGAATATCTGTGTAAATCTAAGCACACAAAAAACTAATTAAAAAAAAAATATATTAATTCATAGTTGCCAACTGCTATGGATTGTCCGTAGTGTCTACGGACGGCTGTAATAAACCATGGAGCTATGGGAGACACTCAATGCTACGAAAATCTGATCTTTTTGTTTCTTTCGGTGTTTTACTTATTTTTATTGTTATTATTCTTAAATTGCATCTCGATCTTTACCGTAACAATGAATTCACACAGACATGTTTGAGAGAAGACAAACTCGAAGCCAATCTGTTTTGTCTATGAGTGGGATGCTACAGCCGCGTCTCATTCTGCAACTTTACTCAATGCCCTTATGTGTGAAAACCTGTTCAGTGAAGCGCTGTTCTGCGACGAGCCCTCGGCTGACTGGAAATGTTCTGCAGTAAAAATCCCCATACATGCAATAGTGTTTTTTCACACTTTTTCTTAAAATTCTTCCAAATTGTTCTGCAGTAGCGCTAATTGTTCTATGACGTACGTCACAGGTTTTGGCACGTTCTGCTTTGGGATTCACCATCAGCCCCCAAAGCAGAATGTTTTGCATTGTTCTGCAATGAGCCCTAGACTGACTGGAAATGTTCTGCAGTTCCCATAATAGTGTTTTCTACATTTTTCTTAAAATTCTTCCCGATTGTTCTGCGATGTACGCCACAGACTTCAGCATATTCTGCTTTGGGGCCATCAGCTGTGTTTTAAAAGCAGGTTTTTGAGTGGTTCAGAGCAGCGGGTTTGGACCCGCCTCCATTTATATAGTAAATGGTTGAGCTTGCGGAACTTGTTTAAGCCTACACCAGGGCTTGATGAATTGAGGAAAAAATATTTAGGCACCAGCCCGATTTCTTAAGAGCCAATGATATTTTGTTCAAGAAAACGGTCCTAAAAATGTTTTCTTTTACTTTTACCATTCTAAAAAGATGTAGCGTAATGAAATAAAAGAATTTTGTGTCATTCGTGGACTGGAACTTAGCAACCACATTTAGAAAATTTCAGGCGCCAATACCGATTTTTTTCATTCGCCATGACAACCTGGCCTATACAATGAAGTTTTTTGGCCGTTAATCTATTAATTTGTGTTGTTTTGCTCACATACACACACAATCTGAAGAATGGTTGATAAACACACGTCCGCATCCGCACACATTTCAAAAAATTAGAACACCCCCAGAAATTTACGAGAGCAGTCCATGAAGCGCTCGAGCTGGAAAGACCAAATTAAAGGTATGGTTGTAATTTGCATTTTAATCTTCTAGGATGGGTTCTCAACCGGTGCTCTGCAGAGCCACAAGGGCTCCGCGGTGACTCGAGGAAAATAATATAAATCAATAAATTTGATTGATAAATAAAAGAGGCCTACAAGGTTCTGCCATAAAAATTATGTACAAAAAAGGGCTCCTCGAGTCAAACAGGGCTCCACCATAGAAATTATAAACTGGGTAGGGCTCCACAAGTCAAAAAAGGTTGAGAACCGCTGTTCTAAGAGATTCTTCTCGAGCATATTGATGGCAAAAAATTTGCACAAAGCAGATTGAATGTTTCATTGAAGTGTCGAATTACTTCTTCCCTCTTTGTTTCAAATAATTAGAACATCCGACTTAAAATGGATTATTGTGTGAATATTTTCATGCAAATTTATATCAACTCGATCTAATAAGTGTTGTACATCTTTCTTTGTAATCTATGTAAAACCCAGAATCGTTCTGTCTTCGCAATGCGGATAGAAAAACGAGACATTTCTGCAAATGCGAAATTGCATGTTTATTAGGTAGGACAGTATGAGAAAATGCTTGCTGATATCGTGTTAGATGGATAATGCAGAATTCTCGATCCAATCTGCGTTTCCCATCTTCGAACAGTCTTCTGCTGCTGGAACCAAAAAAAAAACAAAAAAAAAAACCACAGATGAATCAGAAGACTTTTCTAGATGGATTTGTACATTAGGCGCTCTTTACGTTTTGTTTCTAGAAGTTGAAGACTTGCACGGAGAAGGAAATTTCATTTGCCATCAAGATTTTGTCTTTTTGAATTTCTGCAGCATTGATGCAGCTTCTTGGACAGGGTTTAAATCTTGATGGCAAATGAAATTTCCTTCTCCGTTGCTAGTCTTCAACTTCTAGAATCAAAAGGTAGAGAGCCTGATGTACACTTCCATTCAGAGAAGTCTTCAGATTCATTAGTCTTTATTTTGTTGATTCCAGCAGCTTTGTGTCTTTCTTCGTTACGTGGATTTTACATACATAACAAAGAAAGACATACAACACTTATTAGATGGAGTTGATGCAAATTTGCATGAAAATATTTACATAATAATCCGCTTTAAGTTAGTCACTTCAAAAAAACATTCAATCTGCTTTGTACAATTTTTTTGCCAATGATATGCTCGAGAAGAATCTCTTAGAAGATGTAAATACGAATTACAACCATACCCTTAATTTAGGCTTTCCAGCTTGAGCTCTTTGTGAACTGCTTTCGTGAATTTCTGGGGGGGGGGTGTTAATTTTTTGAAAACGACGCGTAATTTAACAAAATTGCATGTTGTTTTTTTGTCTCGCATAATCCTGTTTTTTTTCCTCGTATACTTTGCAGATATTCTGCGTGCGACAGTGCAGAAGAGAGTGACTCTGATTACGTGCCAGATTGAGATAGAAGAAAAATTGTAATATTTAACTTTACATACATATATTTTTTGTCCATATTTGCTATTTTGTTTTTGAAATAATCGGTCTAGAATTCCACTTCCCCTATGCCCGTCCCCTACCTTTTTTACTGTACGATTTTTTTTGTTTTCTTTGAAAATTTCTATTGTTTGTTTTTTTGGAACGAACTGCCTTGCCCAGAGGGTAGAAAGTATTTTAACGTTGTGTACCATAGATTATTTTCAAAAGCTGTGTGTTATACTCTCAGCCGAGTCTATCCGATACATTTGTAAACACGAACACATACACACACTTTATATTCAGATATATATTATTGTCTTATTTCAACCATATTCTCCCCCCCCCACCCCTTTGATATGATTAAAAGTTTTGCTTTGAAAGTGTTTTTAATCAGACTGCATAGTTCGTTAGTGTTAATTTTTCATAATGTGAACGATAACGGTGTGCTAACCAACATGATAATAGTACATCCCTGTATGTCTGATTGTTTTTTTCCAAAGGAAGTTGTCAGTCTGGATTTTGTGAATTGTTCCTGAAAATTTTGTCTCAAAAACAGCACACATAATCTGTATATAAAAAAACTAGCGATAATGTGCTGCCCGTTTCCCCCTGCACTCTGAGTATGACAAACCATCATGAAGTTAAAAATATTGCTTTGGAACCATGTTGGAAACTAAGTAATATATGCTAGTGTATAAGTTGATCTTCCCCCAAACCGAGAACCACCAAAACCTTAATACAGGGAGCAACCCAGTGAGTGATAGAATGAGCTACCCGGTGATTGATTGAATGAGCAAGAGCGAGCTAGTTCTAGTGACAGGTGGGTTTTGCTCATTCATTCACTCATGTCAAACTGATCTCGGAATTCTCCCAGCGATGAATTTTACATTCTTGGTGAATTGTTGGTCAAGAATTTTCCGGACATGTTGTATAGGTCGATCCCCCTCCCTCCCTAATTTCGGAACAAATTTTTTATAAAAAAACTTGATTTAAATATGAGTATGTATGTTAAGCATTCTATAAAAGTTATTGTTGGAACAGAGTGAAAGTTTTTTTTGCCATACAGTTTTCTCTCGGCCCTTTTTTGGGCATTTGTCAGTCTTTGAAATACTTTTAAAGTAGCGCCCCCCCCCTCCACCCCGCATCACTAGCTTTAAAAAGTTTTTCTTCTATGACTGCTGTTCCCTGCAACAGAGTCGCTAGCGATCATCCATTACATCCACTCAACATTTCATATTGGCCTTTCAGCTACCTTGTATCTTTTGCGTATGTTCAAGACTAGAGGCCATGGGCGAGGAAAAAAAAGGTTGAAGAACAATGCTTGACAAATCCCAGGTTGCCATGGCGATCGAAAAAATTAATAATGGTGCCTGACATTTTCTGTGTGTGGTTACCAGATCGGGCAAAAGAAGTACACTTGGCTCCTGAAATGATCGTCAAACCCTAGGTTATGGGATCCAGAAGTTTTGCCTCTGACGTGTTTTGTCTCCGGTACGTTTTGACCAGGGTTGGGTTTTTGACATGACAAGCATCAAAAACAGGTTTAAACTGTCGAAAACCTAAATGAATGCTTTTTGATAATGTTTTGAACACAACAGGAATATAACATGATGAAAAACTTACTTTTTTGTATATTACAATGTTTTATTTTTAAAAATCAATTTATTGCAACAATTAAAACAAAATATTATAATTTGCAATTTTGAATTTTTCAACAAAAAGTCTAGAAAATATAAAATATAGTTTTGTGGTTCATTTTATCTAAGCTACTGATTACCCGTGTTCAATTTGCTAAGTGGAATAGAGCTGCTTATTCAAAATATGTATGAGAAGGGTATCACAGAGTTAGGTTTTAGACTTCAGAACATAGGCGAAGATAGACTTGGAAGCCTGGGGGGCATGATGATGATGTCAATACATATATTTACATTGGAACATTCGACTCCACCTTTGACGCTGGGGGCAATGCCCCCCCCCCCTTCCCCCGGTATCTCTGCCTATGCTTCAGAAACTATAAATCAGTGTTAAAACAGTAAAAACTTATTGTCAATGTTGTTAAATAGTTTTTTAACCCGATAGATATGCTAAATAAAAAAAACACTTTTATGTAGGTTAAAGGGTTTTATATTCAGAATTATAATTACTGAGAATCTATTTTGATACTTCAAATTTTCTGATCAGCCCAAAATTTTATTCCATGTAAAATTCTCGCACAGCATCTGTTAATACACTAATTAAACACATTTATTTTCATCTAAAAATTTCTTAGAGCTCAGTGTGTATTAATTCACAGTTTTAAAGAGTATTTTAAACCAAAGAAGAGCTGATAGGACTTGATACCCAAAACATTTTTTTTTTTTTGCACATTTAAAATTAAATACAGCTTCAACTGGAAAACCATTGCATTATAAATGCTATTAAATATACCATATCATAGTGCAGAAGTAAGAATAACTAGTTTGACTAAGGATAAGTTACAGGAGTTTCTTAAGCTTCATGTGCATGCTAGCATTACCAAATTAAATGACAGTTTTGTTTTGCAATTTAGTATTTCGATCGCTAGATATATTTCAATGTTATGCACAATAAGAGAGTCTCAGTGATTATCTAGATAATTTTATAATAACAGAAATCATCATTACATATATGATGTAATAAACTTTTATAAGCACTTATCTGTTGTAAAAAGAGTACAGCAGATGGTTTATATCAAAGCATATATATAAGCAGTTGAAGAAATTTTGGAATGTCAAATCATTCCATAGTTTTTCCTTCAGTGTTTATGCTATGCTTTATTCAAATTGTATATTATATAAGAAAAAAAACCATATATATTTTTTGTTCAAAATAATTCTGTAGAGAGTAGAAAATTATTTTAGAATCATATTAAATATTTATTCTTTGTATAACATAGTCACTTTAAACATTACATGCAATTAACGTGTGCATTTCCAATGGGAATTTTTATAGTGAAAAGCAATATTTGAGGTTTTTGACGTGAGAGTTTAAACCGTCAAAAACCTGCCAACCCTGATTTCAACCCCAGAAATTTCATCTGCCCTGAATGTGAGTGACTGACTGATCAAGGTCACTCATATGCCCATTCACTCTTGCCTACTCACTTGCATAGTCTTATGCTCAAGCTATTATATGGTCACTCACATAATCAGACTGACTTGATAACAAAAATAATCATTCATTCGTCTTAAAGCAGGTGAAAGGGGGATGAAACGTGCCGGGGGCAAAATTTCCGTAAAAAATGGATTATATAGGGCGTTTCACTGTATTATCAAAAGAAGGGAACACAAACACCACATTCAATACATTGTCTTTATTATTAAAATTTAATGCATATTTTTCATTCACGTGTGTTTACGAGTAACATTTTATAAGTTGTTTGACATTAAAATCAATTATCACATTAGAGTACAAACAAAAAAAAAATTTTTCATTATGAAATATAAGTGAGATCAAAAACAAACATTTTATAAATACAGTAGAACCCTGTTATACACCGCATGTGTACGTTTTAAAATGAAAACTGCATGACATTTCAATAAATGGTGTTTCAGCGTCACCTTTCCATTTTGCATACCGCCAGTAGATAAAAAAAATTTTGTAACATGTATTTGCCAACTTTTCTTTCAAAAAAACTTTTGGGGGACCATATTTACTCTTGCCAGTTAATTGAAAATTATTCTTTTAGTGCTTTCTGAAAAGATCAACGTTGATGAAATCGCAATTTGATATACAGTGAAGCCTTGCTATGGCGACATGCAATATCATGATAATCCTTTTTTTTCCTTGGTTCGCAGAGTATCGTTATATTGAGATGTCGTGTATCAATAAATGCCAGTTTCATGAATATGGTCGCTCACAAAAATTTTTGTTGTTCTTGAGAGACTAAATTGGACTTGTGTGAAATAAATGAAGTCAAAAGAAAAACTTGGATTGATCGAGTCGATTAGCTCAACTGCGTTTAACCAGACCAGCCCTATTAATGAGTAATTTTTTTTAAATACAGAGTGATCATAAAATAACTTTGCAGATATACAAGCCCTTGGTTGCTGCAAAAATAAATTTGAGACGTGTTTTAAAGGATGTAAAGAAACCCTTACCTCTTGCGGGTATAACCGCAATGAAAAAATTTTGAAAATTCAATTGGAGACACCCACTTTTATGCATAGCAAAATGATCATTTCGGAATAAAACATAAATGGCGGAACTGTAGCACCACACTGCAAATGCAGACAAAGAAACATCTCACCAAAGGGTTGGTGCGCTCGATGCTTGGCCAGCAACTTCAGCAGATTTGAAGAAATTCCCTAACAGAGTGTCTAGCACACCAACCCTTTGGTGAGATCTGTGTCTGCTTTTATGGTGCTACAGGTACTGTTCTAATGCCAGTTATGTTTTTTGATACATAAATAATTTTGTAATGCATAAAAGTGAGTGTTGCCATTCAATTTTTTTCCCATTGTGGCCGTAACTGCAAGAGCTAGGCTTTAGTTTTTTTCCCGCACATACCCTGAAACACCTGTATCACGATTTCCATCCAAATTTGTTTACTCTTGCGGCAGCTAGGGGCTCATATCGGCAAAGTTATTTCATGACCACTCTATAATATTTAGTTCATTAACTAAAATTTACCAATGAAGTTTTTGAAATTGAAAGGTGACGATCACGATACTACCTGCAACACATTCAATGCCACAGTATAACAGGGTTTTAATGCCATCAGGTTTAAATAACTAAATACGAATCAACAATATTGGTATCAACGTCTAATTTTCGGTACACACAGTATAAATAAACCACATAAATTTCAATGTAAAAAAAAAAACCAGTGGATTCAAAAATGAATCTGAAAACGATATGCAAACAAATTACAAATCCCACTTTCCTGAGAAAGGAAAAACCTCGAAATAAAACCTGCACCATCAGTACACGACACGCACACAAAAAAAAAACTTCTACTAAATAAGATGGAATCCTCTTTGAAGTCCAGCTCTGTATGGGTAAGGGACATAGTCATTTCATTAATAATTATCACCTAAAGAAAATAACTTATTAAATAATATTTACACGAGAGTTTGCACAGCAAATCGTATAAATTATACTCGTAAGAGAACCAATTTACAATTATAAATACATATAAATTACAAAGCAATGTTTTTTTTCTCCTCCCCTGCATAGAATTACGTCATCATCGTTCTCTGTGCATTACTGGGGGATATCTTTTCTCACAAGCGATAGATTCTAAAACGTTGAAACGTTGACAATACCAATCAAACTTGTTCAAAGAAAAACAAGCAAGTTGGGATGTTAGCACCACGTACAGGGGCTTGACAAATCAAAAAAACAGTTTAGGCGGCCTGAAAAACTTCTTGGGAGTGGCTTCCCCCCCCCCGGTGCGTCCATGCCATTCAGGTATACCTGAACAGTTTGGTGCATCTATGCCATTCAGAACAGTTGTCTGGTAAGTGACCGAAAGAGTAACTTAAAGCATCTGCAAGCACACAAATGACCAAAGGAGTGACCTAGAGAGCAATGCATTAGATCAGTGATTCCCAACGTGGGCGTTAACGCCCCCTTGGGGGCGATGGAAAATTCCAGGGGGACAGTAGAAGTTATGGGTATAACATAGGATCCTATGGGTTTAGATTGCGTTGGGAGGAAAAATTTTCTGAAGAAGGGGGCGATGGGGTAAATACGGTTGGGAAACTATGCATTAGATCATTGAGTGGCCAAAAGAGAAACTAAGCATGTGAATGACTAAAAGAGGGGGGGGGGGGAATAACCAAGAGTTACTAAAAATTGTGTAAGCATTGCACATGACCAAAATAGTGACCTAGAGATCAAGGGGCCAGGTCAGTGATCGACCAGAAGACTGATCAAGAAAGTGCGCAAGCATGTGAGTGACTTGGGGACAGAAGCATATTTACAGGAGGGAGGGTTGTGTGGTCCTTATGAGGAATAAGTGGTCAAGAGTATTAGAGGGTGGGAACCATAAATCTGCCTCAAGACTGGGAAAAATCTTATTTAAGTGTTTATTTTTTACAGTAAATTCACTATAAAAATGCCCAGTGAAAAATCTTGACCTGTGTTTAAGGATGGGGAGGGACACATATCAGTCAAAATCTGAACGTGTAGCGGCCATGGCAACCTGGGATTTGTCAAGCCCCATTGTGAACTCTATCAAAGAGAAATGTTCTAAAAATACTGAGTATTTTTCATATAAATGGCAAATAGGAATATTATAACTCTCAATCAAACATTGACATGGAAATCCATCAAACACAGGGAATGGTTTCGACGCTTTTACACACCGACACATTTTTTTTTTTGGAATAATTTTTAAGTTCGTAAAAAACTAGTGTCAACTGTATAATTAAATAAAACTCGACAGAAAGCTGCAGTTTCAAAAAATAGAAGAAACATTATGATTTTTGAAGCCTTGAGACATAATACCACCTGACCTGCTTCCCTCTGTAATTTGTATCATCTTAAACACTCCGTCTTCAGCCATACAGTGATTTGACCAATGATAACAGGGACGGACCAATTCCAATTATTGAAAACTCTGTTGGACGTGGCAATTACACGACAGACTTGGAAAACGTTTGGAAAAGTAGGTGTTGTGCTAGAGTTTGAAAACAAAAAGGTTACCGTTTTTTAAAAATTTAGTATCTACAGATATTGACGAGTCCATAAATGGTAAAAGGAAAACATTTTTTCGTAAATTTCTCTGTCGATATCACACAAATGAAAAATCAGAGACGACAATTAAAAGGGAAAAGAATGAAAATAGACCTAAATTTTGATTTGGCCTGTAAAAGTTTAACTACACTGTTTTGTGTGCGACAGATGAATGCTCATAAAAACATCTGGGGGAGGAGGGTAAGCAAAAAAACAATGAGGTAAAAAAGAAACCGCTTTAATTCAATAATGAATATCATAATCGCAAATGATGATAATCCCTCTATAATGACATTTATTCTCTGTCTGCAAGACTATCGTTGCATCAAGGTTTCACTTTTTACACTTTTGATTTCATGTACATGTTGTTTGAGAGAAAATTTTCAGGATATGTGAAACCACATAGAGGGCGCAAGATGATATGGAATTTCATGTATCAATATAAATCTACCTGTGTAACTTTTTTTTCTAAAAAAACACAAAAAAAAAAACCACTTATTTACACATTTCATATAAGGGCAAGGACATCAAATCATTTATACAGGCGTGGTAGCCTAACTGATTCATCATCTTTTGTTTCCGGTTCTCAATGGCTAACATTTGGAATTTACTACAAATGGCACTGCAATTTACTTTACCTCGTAGAACAGGGGTTCGAACCGTGTGCACCTCCAACCTCTGTCTGGGACAAAGGCTTATCGAAGAGTTTCTTTGTTTAACTGCTCTGATAAACCACAGATAAGCGTCGATTAGGAAAAGGGGTGCCACGGACTGAAAAGACAGAATCCCCTGTTGTAGGATATATATACCCCCTTTACTATACCATTATAAAAGTTGCATAGCACTTTTACTGTACCATTATACAGTCATGCAATAATATAGTAAGAAAGTTATGTCCTATGAGATGAAGCCCCTTTTCCATAATAAAGTTGCACAGATGTATAAGCAGCTATACAACTTGTCTCGTAGCAACTTTATCTCATAGGACATGGCCCCTTTACTACGCCGTTATAAAGTTGCATAGTTGTAAAGGAGCTATGCAACTTTTATAACAGTATTGTAAAGGGGCTTCATCTCATAGGACATAGCCCTTTCACACTACTGTTATACAAGTTGCTCTTTTACTGCAGAACCATTATACAGCTGTGCAATAGTATAGTAAAGGGGCCATTACCATACTGTTATGCAGCTGTGCAACTTGTATAACCGTATATTAAAAGGGCTTTATGTCATAGGACATAGTTCATTAACTATATGTGTTACATATATACATTTCCCCCTTTACTATACCATTGCACAGCTGTGCAACTTGTATAACGGTACAGTAAAGTAGCTATATGTCCTATGAGATATACCGTTATAAAGTTGCTCAGCTGTAGAATGGTATAGTCAAGGGGTTTTATTTCATAGGACAAAACCCATTTACAGCACCATTATACAGCTGTGCAATTTGTACAACAAGACTTTAGTAAAGAGGCTATATCCTATGAGATGAAGCCCATTTAAAAGTTGCACAGCCGCATAATGGTATGGTAAAAGTTGCTTACCTCATAGGACGTAGCCAATTTTCTAATATCGGCATATAAGTTGCACCTTTACACTATACAAGTTGCACAGCGGCAGCTCTCTCTAGATTCAAGAATTATCGCACCGTTAAAGTGATTTTCCCAACTACCCTTACAACCACATATTTTATGACGAATATTAATGGGGCTTGCGCTACCATTTCCCCCCACTCCTTCACATTAGGAACACTTTGTTTAAATACAGTGAAACCTGTTTATGATGCTGAAGCCTAACTCGAATGGAAGCAAACAATGTTAACGCTTAGATGTGCACCTTTTATAAAACGTTAAAATTATTTCAGGGGCCTCTTTGTGTTTGTATGCAGATTTCACTGTATGTGTAAGAATAAATTACTGTAACATTCATCATTAGTACAAATCCCTTAAGCATCAATCAAAACTATCACTGAAATGAAAGAAACGACAATAAATGGTATTTAAAAGCTAAAAAAAAAAAAATTCACTTATTTCGTCGAAAAAGAGTTTGCTGACAGCAGCAGCAAATAAAACTATGGCTCAGCCAAAGCATACATAAAGAAAGAGCAAACAAGTTTCGAACATGAAATTAAAAACCAGTGTTTGATTTCTTTTTTAAATGTGTGTGTGTGTGTGCTTCAGTTTCTTTACAATTTCCACATTCCCGCACATGTTGAATGTGCTGAACTACAGTCCTCAAATCACCTTAAGTTTAGCTTGGTGCTAGTTTTTTTTTCAATTGAAATATAATGCAAAACATTACGCGATGAGGCTGATGCTGTCTTTGGGGCTTGCAAGAGAACCTTTGCTTTTGCGCTTGGCAAGCCTGGAAAGAAAGGGGGGGGGGGAATATGGCAGTGAAACAAACTTTTATGATACAAGTTCATACAAAGACTACATCATAACAACTTGTTGAAGAAACAGCTGATTCTAAATTGACTATGTTCTACATGCTATACAGAGTGGATACTATCAACCACCTAATAATTACACGCAATTCCTGGTGAAAAACTAATATAGAAAAGTTTTGAGGACTAGATGAATATTTTGGGAATTATAACATTTTGGTTTCGTGATAAGTCGGGTTTAGTAACGACCAGTTACGTGCCAAACACCCAACAAAATATTTTGCCCCAGCAGTGGATTACTGTTTCTTCAAAATGAACTAAATCCTATTAAACAATAATAGAAATTGTCTTCTTTCCCAATTGGTGCTTTTCGAGTAGAATGATGTTATAACCTTGTTATTACATGTCACCTTTGCCCACTATATAGGCAAATTTATCACCAGTTATGTAAAGTGTTAGCCAAATGAGAGAGAGAGAGATATGTGAAATTTTTTTAAATCCAAAATCAGCATTTTTGCCAAAATTTAGTAAATTTCACCCTATCACTGTTAAGCCAAATCTTTTGAGGGAAAGTGCTGGTTTGCATAGCCTTAGCTTTCTTGATTCCTTTCAGGATTGATAATGTTGTTACTAAACAGTTTCAAAAAAGCCAAGTTATATGTTTGGTTTACGTTCTGTGAATTTGACAGGATTCAAAAGTGACGTAATCAATTTTTAAATAGTTGTATAACTCCATAATTATTGATCAAAATCAAAAAACTGAAAACATTTTTCCGTGTTAGTTTTTTACAAGGAATCATGTTTGTAATTATTTGTCAGTTGATATATATATATATATATATATATATATAAAGTAAAAATTACAACAAAGGAGAAAATAAATAAATGGAACAATGAGGAGTTCGTTCTCAAGGGGTTATGAAATGCTCTTACATACAGGATGATTATAATTCAAGTTGCGACTTCAAAATGCTGTGAAATAAGAGTCACGGGTCAGAATGATTTCAAAATTTACATGAATGCATCTGCTGAAGCAATGAAATTTTGTTTGGCAAAAGGAAAAAAAACCTTAAAATTTACAGATAGGAAGCGCTCTTGGTCAGTCAACCCCAGGCAAAATGACTCACAAAATTTGATAATTCGTCTCAAAGCAAACACCCACAAATTACACAAGGAATGTTCTATATATGTTTCTGCTACGAGTTTGAAGATCAAAATTTTGCCCTGGCTGACTATTGCTTCCATTCTAGAAGTGAATTTCCAGTGTTTCATGAGTAGAGCACCACCCATTGGTAAGTTTTCAAGTTTTCTTCGCTAAACAAAATTCTATTGCTTCAGGAGTATTCATGCAAATTTTCAAGTCATTTTGAGCAGTGGTTCTTATTTCACAGCATTTTGAAATTGCAACATTAACTACAATCACCCTGTACGCCTATTTTAATGGGTTTTTACAAGTTACAGCAGAAGTCTGATATAACAAGTATGGTTTATCTTGCGAATCTCATAATCAAATGAGAGATTTAAACCATCACCAAGCTAGAGTTGAAGATACCTATTACTGATAATGAGAGATCAGGGACAATAATAAGGAGAGCAGCAGCAATTTTTCCCGCTACTGTATCATCTCATATAACAGACTTTAACTGCATTACAAAATTTCAAGTATATAACTGTGGACATTAACAAAATACAACATGAATAAACCCAAAATACGAAGAGAACTATAGTTGCACACGCTTCAGAACTGTACCAAGTTCCTTCTTCAGTAGCCATAGTAGCAACAAGTATAAAGTTTTCCTTCATAGCAAAAACTCCATATAGCGGGAGTTACTCACTGTTCAGGACAAAGAGTCAAAATGAAAATGACAGCCATGTGAGAAGGAGGATGATGAAAAATGGGAGAAGCCAATTACAGAGGAGAACGTGATAGTGATGATGGAGGAAAAAATTATTGCAGAAACTTGCCAGATTTTTGAGAAGAGTGGTGTGTGCTAGCTAGGTCATTGACGAGTTGGTGTGAGTTTTTATAGATGTTTAATGATACGTGTAAGTCCAAGTCAAATGGCGAGGGCATTTTTGAATAATTTTAGCTCATGAAAAATCAAATTTATGATCAAAGAACCCGCAATGTTGGGTGATGGATGAGCAGTTAAAGTCTTGGTTTGTTTCGTATCTTCTATGCTTGTTTATGTAAACGACATTTAAGGGCACATTTAGTTTGACGTATATGATAATCCACATTGGCATGAAATGCTGTAGATGCCCCAGTTGTCGAGTCCATCAATGCCATCTTTCAGTTTAGAGAAGCTGATTTTATTGATGGAGGAAGAATTATATTTTCGGAGAATTTTTTGCAATACATTGGTTGGTTTCTGGGAAGAAAGGTGAAATTATTAAGGTTTTGTGTTTAGGTTTGGTTATGGAGGTATTTCTGATTAATTTGCTGTGTAGATTGTCAAAGAGGAAGATCCGATCTATCCCTATAGCTTTGAGGATTATTGTATTCATCCGCAAGTAGTGTCTGGGAATACCTCCATAACCAAACCTAAACTGATCTTTAACCCTAACAGCAGATCTTAATAGCTTACGACATGAATGCATAGAATGCAAAGTATTTTTGTGTGAGAGGATGCGTAGAAAGGTTGTGTGGGGGTAAAGAAACTTCAAACTGTTTTTGAAAGACAGTGGTAGAAAAATTTTGTTTGTGATGAGTGACCAATATGTCCAGAAATGCAGGTTGATTTTAATGTGGACATTAATAATATACTTCAGGATGAAACTTATACTCACACAGGTGATCCAAGGCTTCCAATCTCTTCTTTGTCCCCTTTGGGAGAAGTATCTTTGACGTATATTCTACAAGAAGCCAGCTTCGATTCGAGTGCCTGAATGGGAAGGGGGGAAAAACCAACACATTATAAATAACACTCTAAGCAAACGGATTCATGAAGGGGCGAAAAAATACTTTCACCTAAAAGAAAAACAAATCACGGGTGCATCTGAGTAATTAATATGCAACAGACCAAACTTTCAACAGAAGACTTGACTTACCCCGACTTTTCTCAGCAAATCAGAAACTATATTCAAAGCAGTGATCCTAGACGATGGAGTGAAAGGTATTGTGGCCGTGTTTATTTGATTTAAAGCAGAGATAGAATCTGTAGATGAAAGAATAAAATTTAGAAAATGACAATATTATGGACTTGGTGCAATATAACTGCACCAAGATTTAAAATCGAAAAGGAGCCATTCACTTTACATTACATAGTCGATGCTCATTATGATGACCATTCCGTTATAACGACAGGATAAGTTTCAAATGTTTTCATATAACAACTACCTTGTATGGTTTTTCTTTTGATACAACTACCACCCAATATAATGTCAGTTTTTGATGGATGAAGTGGCGGGGGGGGGGGGGTGCAATAATGAGTGTCAACTGTTTTTTGATCCACATTCAGAATTTTCTAATATTTTGGTTATTAATAGAACCTAAATCTGGTCTTGGGTCCTATTAATAACCAAAATATTGGAAAATTCTGAATGTGGATCAAAAAACAGTTGACACTCATAAAGCCCCACCCCCCCCCCCCGGCTTTAGAAAATACACTACAGATGGTACAAATATATATGCGTACCTTTAGTACATGCTCTTTGCCCCCCCCCCCGGAAAAAGTTGAAATGACAGCCCTGGGCCCAGGCTATTGAGTGTAAATGGGCCCCATTACCTTCTTCTCCAACAAATAACAGTAATTAATTTCTCCAAAAAAAAAAAAAAGATTTTTAAGGCATCTGCAAATCTCGGGGCTCTAGGCGGCAGCCTGCCTATAGGGAAATCCAGTACTCACAGAACCCATAACAAAAAATATGTATATTTCTACAATAAAGATATTATGAAACTTCTATATACAATCGATGCTTTTTATTGCGCCCATTCCATTATAACAATCCATACAAACAGTTCCAAATATATTTCCCCCATTTATCCCATATAAATGACCTACAAAGACCAATTAATCCAATGTAACGTCCTGACTCAGCTGTTCTGCCCTTTTTGAAGTTTTGGCAATGGTTTTTGTTTACTAAAAATTGCGTTATAGAGTTCTGATCTTTAATATTGGAGAATTCAGTACATAAGTCTTGTGCTTTCAATTGATTAATACAATTTCATTAGCATTTTCTAACCTGATGTATTTTTGTTGCAATGGCTCACGTTATTACAAAATGGATATGATTTTTTTATTGTCCAAATATGAGAATTCTCTTAACAAAGCTAATTTTTTTTCCTTCAAAATTTCGATAAAATGACTGCCAATAAATATAATGTGCATGCATTTATTACACAAGGGGAAATTATTATTTAAGAGTAAAAGTGGGGTGACCGTTACGAGGGGTTTTACTGTATAAATTTTACGGTAGTAGGCGAGTAGGTGAAAGAAATACGCGATTAACATTTTCATTTCGGACTTTAACCATCATGAACTAGTTTCTGATGCTTATTAATGAATTAGTAATTATAATTAACAATAATTAATTAATAATTAAATGATGAATTTAATTTACCACCACAAACTTATTGCTTCCTGATGTCAAGTCATAAATAAATTATCATTGAAAAATGAATTGATTCAAGTTCATACTGTTCGGAGTAAATTAATTAATAGCTCGTTATTCATGAATTAATTGCCCATTGAGAATTACGTTAGTTTCTGATGTTATAGTTATTAGGAATTAAAAATTGTAATTGTTTATTAACAATGATTAATGGTTAATTATAATTATTTGTAATAAATAATTAACTGATAAATTCATTAACTACAATGAACTTATTTCCTGACACTGATTAAGTAGGTGTGGGGTCATGATGCACTTGCTGCGTTGGCTAATCACAATTATCAATTATTAACTATAATTATTAAACAATGGGGGCCGTTCAAGTACTATGTCAGCAAATTTTTAGCCACTTTTTACCTCCCTCCCGTCAGCAAAATTTTGTCATCTCTACCTCCTAACACATATTGGTGGGATCAGAGACATATGTGGGCGAGGGGGGGGGTGAGCAAAAATTTATTTTTTTAATGAAAAAAATTTTTTTTAAAGAATTAAAATTTCAAGAGAAAGTACCTCTATATGTTAATATAATCGATTTCTGTCAATTTCAATGCCATTTGAAGGCAAAGAACTCAAAATTTCTTTTTAAGAAATACATTGTAATCCACCCTCTAAGCCATATATGGTACACCCTCAGCCTGCGGACCAAATGCGGCCCTGGGGGATTATCTGATGTGGCATGCCACCTTAAACCTAATTTTGTAAAAATGAACTAAGTGGCACATTTTAAGATCACTTGGGTGACCCACGGCACAGTTCAAGAGCACTTGGATCCACAAAACATTTGGAGATCACTATAGTGGCTCTGTAGAGGACTTATCAATAGGGAGAATATTAGTTCAGGTGCCCAAACTAGCAAAAGGTTTTTCTCGTTTTTGGTGCACAGAGTATGATGCCATTAAGAATATTTGATATTTTCATGAAGGGTGGTTGATGAAGTAAGCATCATCCAAACACCCGCTTCCCACCTTGTCATCAAGTCAGGAAATCCAAACCCCCCCCCCCCCGATGCTGACGTAATACTTGAATGACCCCAATTGTAATAAAAAAATTGCCTTCAAGTGTTAAATAATTATAATTATTGATTGATAAAAAAGCATTATGGACTAATAAAGGTGCAAATAAAAGCACAAATCATTGAACAGATTATATTTTGATTCCATTTAGGACAGGTTTCCACCTCATACAGTGTACATCTTAGACAGGTTTCACTGTATAACAATAATTCTATACTTGATATTACTCTTTGGAAACAAAGATGCATTTTCCAGGGGTATGCTCTTAGAGACGGTGAGTGCAAGAACGGTCAGACTAGCTTATGACGAACATGGATATCACAAAAATTTTCACATACAACAAAGTTTTTCCATTTCCCGTGAATTTTGTATTGCGTAAGTATGTATATAACAAATATTTTCATCGGTTTTTTTTTTCTGACTTTGTTATGAACATTTCTGACTGTTTAAATTTTCACTTACTTCTGACGGGGCTAGAATCTTGCAGCTCTGCACTGATTTTGTTTGAATCTATGGTCGATATCCTTTCTACTTTTTCATTTTTATCACAGTGTCCATCATATACAGGTTTGTTTGTCTGGTGAACTATTTCTTGACGAAGATCTACATAATTACACAAAAATCATCTTGTTTAGATAACACACCAAAATCACGTATCGGTTTCACCAGTAAACGTTCATCAAAAATGTATTAGAAGAGAGCTGTCAAATAGTTTAATATGATCATATACAGCAGGGTTTGACAAATCCTATGAGACTAGTTTTACTGTATACGCTGCAAATTATTTCTAATATGGGGAAAAAAATAATATATACCTCTAGATTCATCTTTCAGTCTCTGCACTGTGACTTTCAGCGCTTCCTTCTCATCGAGTTCACTTTCAAGAAATGCGTTCCTCTCTATGGCCTGATTAAGTCTCGATTCAAAATCTTCTAGTGAAGAGACAGTTGCCCTGACGAAGTAATAGAAGAAAAAAAATTAATGAATGACAGATTATACACTTAATATCAACCTGACTTTAATCATTTACACTATCAATCAGTCACAAATACATAGAAACCTCGGCTAACAAAGGTGATTTGTTCCGAAATTATGTTCATTAGCCAAAACAAGATTTCCCATATAGGGTTTCTATTAAAAATAGTTTTGCTCGTTCTGAATGCTACCTAAAATTTGAAGATAAGTTCTAACCAAAGGCAAGGATAAACATCTTGATAACCGAATGAAGAATTTAAAGGAGAATAAAAAACTGAAGACATTTTTTTCTTTTATTCTACAGTATTAACACAACATTTTTAGTTGGAACTTATAAAGCATAGTCTTCTTCCATACCTTCAAAGTAAACTTGTCAGACGCTGATTCTTCATCAGAAGCTGGCCCGTGTCTCTTTGCTGGAGGAGAATTTGAAAATCTGTCAATTGAACTCCCTTTTTTTAAAATAATGTTTTGGACAGTTATGCACTTGTCTCTAACCAAGGCACTTGCAGCGTGAGCATTGTCCAGCAGAAGTACAGCTTTTTCTGTCACATTCCTTTCCTCTAAAATACATTTTCACTGTGAGTCAGAACATAGCCCCACATACTGCAGCAGAGCCTCCAGGCTAGGATCTTTGGTTGGATCCTGATCAAATTTTTAAAGGGCTCCACTATAGTGAATTTTTAGTGTGAAAAACTGCCGCTATGGTGGTCTTGAGTAACGGACTTGCATTGTGAGGACCCAGGTTCAAACCCTACTGCCACCACACTGGTGGTTGGCCGAAGTTGGGTTTTTGTGGATCCCAACTTTGAGGTGCAAATGTGAGCTATAATCTCCCCGTTAAAAAAATCTTGCCACAGAGTGCAACGGACAACAATACACTTCACACAGAATTTGAAAATAATGTAGATAAAAATTAAAAATTCACACCCAACACTATATATGCACTCAGACTGTTTAGGTACACAAACTCACACTTCCGGCACAACTTAATCGATAGTAAATTGCCCATGATGATCGACTTTAGTTGTGCTCAGTTTGAAAGAAAGAAAGTGCGAAAAAAAAGAATCATCCCAGGTTAGAGCCTTGTTAGCCCCACCCCTGTATGGGATATGGGTTCGAACACTTCCATCACCAGTGTGTGAACAACCTTCCTGTTACAGATGGCAAAGATTATCTCCTGGAATGACTAGACTGATCAGTTTGACACTAGAAAGCCTTGCCACATGCAATAAAAAATTGTCTGGAATTTTTTTTCAAAAAGCAACATTGTCTCTAGTGTACTTATTAATTTTGCATAAAACGGCTCAAAAGTTTTCTGAAAGATAAATATAGGTTACTGTTTGACATAACTTCCTAAGCCACAAATGACATTAATTTAAAATAATTCGCGAGAATTTTTCATGTTTACGCACATTGACAGAATTGAATCTGTAGGTTGAATCTGTATTCGTCAGCTGAAAAAATATTTCTTAGCCAAAAAATTTGTAAGCTGAGACGTTCATTAGCTGAATTATCACTGTAAAAAAACACACACACAACCATTTTGGTACAAAAAAATCTGCCTTTGAGAAGGATATTTAAAACAAGGCCTACTCATGGTTCGGCACTGGAGATATAGAATATTTGATTCAAATAATTTCCGGATGATTTTAAATAGATAGGGCAGTGTTTTTCAGTCGCTGGTTCGGACTCGCACTGGGAGGACCTAGGCTTGACCCTGTCCGACAAGAGTTGCACGATTTTTGCTGTCAGTGATCTCTCATCTGGCAACTATAATTTCCCTACCCTTCACCCCTTTTTTGAAAAAAATTAGGAAAAATTTCTAAAAATGTCTCAGAGCGGAGAAATTATAAACAAATCCGAAGTCTCCCGACTAAATCCGGAGAGTTGGCAGGTCTGGGTTTCACTTCATAAGTGAATTAATACATAACTGTATTATAAATCCGTTTGTGAGGGAAGGGGCGAACACAAAATAAAGAGCATTCTAAATAACCTTTTTGCCCTCTCCAAGTCGTCATTCAGCTGCTCAAGCTCTCTGATATATTTCTGAAGGTCATCTCGTTGCACTTTGACCCTCGACAGCTCATCTTCTAGATCTGAGACTTGCTTGCGACTCTCCGTCTGATTTTTCTGGAATTTCTCCTGGTAAGGTAAAAAAATGGAAATTAAATAACGGAAAAATGATTGCGTGTTAAATAAAATTTCCGAGATTTTTGTTTAAAGAACCGCTCTTTTAAAATGGTTCAAGTAAAGCAGAGCAAATTTTGATTTTTGTAGATGGCAATCTCACGAGTGCCAAAATAAACAAATAAAAATAGATTCCGTTTGTGGAATTCATAGTCAATCACTGATACCGGATTTGATTTGGCTTTATTGCTCCAATAAATTATTTTTCGACATACAAATTAACTGAATATAGTGTTATCTAACAACCTAAATTTGTTTCGTTCAGTGCCGTAATACAAAAACCATTAATGTAGTCAGTATCATTATTCTGTATCCCATAAGGGTTGCTAAAGCTTTAATTCTTGAGAAATGATGGGTAGTAGGAAAAGCAGCCAAATTTTTCACGGAGAATTCATCAACTTGGCACGTATCCAGATTAAGGAAATCTTGCCTAAAGACACCCAATTTTGAAAAACCTAAAATGATTTTAGCAATTATATCGTGTTTGCAGGATTATAAAAAAAATATATAGCCTACATTCACACAGACCTGCAAAATTTCATAATCAAGACTCAAACGGCTGACCACAGCATTCAACTCTTTGTTTCTAGCTTCTGTCTGCTCGAGATGAGCTTCCAGTTCGGCCTCAAACTCTCTGCTGCTTTCTTGGAATTCTTCGAGCTCCATGTTGGTTTCATTATACCTAGAACATCAGGATGTAATGCGCATTAACACATTTTCAAGACTATAATCATTAAATATAACTTTAACATTTACGAACTCGAAAATTTTTGGAGACTCTTTTCAAACCCTTCTCGAGAATTCTGTTGCAACACCATTCTACTACATTGAAAATATTATTAAAATAATCATGTTCTCATCAAAATCCACAATTAATTTCCCCACCCTGTCCCAGGCCAGTCCCGGTCATTACATGATATTTTTCTTTATTCTCCCCCCACCCCGATGTAATATCTCCCTCAACCATTTGATACTGAACCATTTTGTAATACTGTACCTATTTTTATTTTTTCTGCATGTGGTTTTTCCCCCCTCCCCTATGACATCGTCTCTCCCGCCTCAATAATTCACTGATTTTTTTCTATGAGTGTTTTATTTTTGTTCTCTCTCTGTGTTGTTTTCCTTCTTGTATGTACATTGACATCCTTGATTGGCAGCACAGTGCATATCATATATATATCAAGTTTCAATGAAATACATCCTCCAGAACAGGCGATACGTAGGTTGGAATAGTGTCAGTAGGTCTATACTGACAGGTGCTACATAGGTCTGAGTAGTTTCAGTATACTGAGCAATGATTCAAGAAGATGGAATAACTTCGGCTAATGTATCACAAGTGGTTAATACTTTGCTAATTAATGTATCCATGTTTAAAACTTTTTTGTTTATATAAATATTAACATGTAACTCACTTCTTGTGAAACTTCATCGCCAAGTCTTTGTAGTAATCTCTCTCCTCTTCAATACTGGAGAATCCACCTTCAGGCTCCAACATCCTAAGTGAGAGGTAATCAAATGAATATCAAGAAAATAGAGATAGCTGCGAAAAATAAAATAAGAAAGCTAACTTGGAATAAAATACCATGCCAAGTTTTAAAAATCTTTTTCTGAGAAAAAAATCTTGAGGTGTGTCAACATTTTGCCCGTGGATACTTCCCCACATAAATTTCGACTGTATGGGTGACCAAGTACGTGAATGACAGTCACCCACTTGGTCAATCACAGGGTCATTCATATGGTCAGTGCAGGCAAAATGTCTAGGGGTAAATGCCAGACTCACTTGATCACTCATATGGTCACTCACTAGGGATCTCACTGGGTCACTCACTCTTATGATTACTTGTATGGTCATTCATTCAGTCACCCACTTGCATGGACACTGATACGGGCACTCATATGATCACTAATCCAGTTACTAACTTGGACACTGATATGGGCACTCATATGATCACTAATCCAGTTATTAACTTGAACACTCATACCATCACTGGTATGTTCACGCATTCGGTCACCTGGACACTCAAACCATCTCACTTGGTTATCTGTATATTCACTCATCCAGTCACACACCTACTCGTTCACTCATATGGTCAAGGCAAGCAAAATGTACCAAGGACATCAGGGGTGCAATGACGGGGGGGGGGGGGGGGGGGGGGTTCCATAAACCAACACTCTATCAATGCTCAGATTTCCTCAGAGGATATGATTATCAGGTTTACCATTGGCACCAAATGCGTATCAATGATGGGAAGACCAAACAAGCTATAACTCAGGATGATGAAAAATTCTGAGAGGCAGCAAATTTTAGTAATATGTGGACAAAATCTGAATAGCCTGCAGGTGCCGAAGATATGAATCCACCTCTGTTTGGTAACGATTATTCAAATGATGTGATTTAGAAATCACCTTTTGATAACAGCGTACAGTTCCTATTCATGCTTGTAATTCGAGTAACAACACTTTTTTTTTATCAACCATCAAAACAATTCCACATAAGACTTATTAGATTTCTTTTTTCCCCTCCAAAGCCAAATGTCCTGATAATAAACAAGTACCAAGACCTGGATTTATTGTTTTGCCGCTTGTGGGCTATACAAATTTTGCAGCCCTTCACCCATTCTAGTCCAATTTTCTGGACCAGTCACTCTTCAAATTCACCAGGGTGGTGAATTTGAAGCATCCAGCTTAGCCCCCCCCCCCCATCCTGGTCAATATACCCTGTCTGTGGGTCACTTCTTTGGTCACTCACATGCTTGCAAGCACGTTCTTGATCACTCCTATGATTGCCCACAGACCTGGTCCCTCGCTCTCTAGGTCAAGACCAAAAAAGTGATCTAGAGCAGTTGTACAAACTTTTTGAACAGTGACCCCATTTTGACCAAAATTTTATCGGCGACCCCTCCCCCATAGGCTGACCATGTGTCCTTGTTTTCTGGGACATACCGATTTTTTGCCAGCAAATGTGCTGTTCTGAAAGCGCTTTTCAGAATGATTTTTTTAAATATCATATAAATATCCATTTTTCTAATGTACTTAGTGTCTTTTATGCAAGATGGAAGTGTAGCGAAGTGTATGGTCTTTGATTTTCATACACAGTGTGATTAAGAAAGAATCATCAGGTTTCAAAATTACTCTACACTTGAAATCGACCATTTACAAAATTGTTCATAAAACGTAGCTACATTTTCCCCATATATTCACATATTATTTATCATTCTATATATTCTGTATTTTTAATTTTTAAGAAATATGTAATTTTGAAATCTGATGATTCTCTATAATCGCCACATGCCAGAAGCACGAATGTATAAATTTGTTTTTTTTATTAGCTGTTTGAATTTAATACCTTGTTTTACTATCTAACTTGTACCTGAAACACAAATTTGTATCCCTATTGAAACATGTTACAAAACATTTTAGGAAAACATCTTCGATAGAGTAAACATTATAGCGTCTCATTTTCCACGTTCTTTTTTTTTGCAAGGACATTGCACATTCATGATTATGGAATGACAGAGCCGATATAATAGAAGTAGAATTTGTGGTAAAATTACATAGTATGATGCATGGTAATTAGCTCAGCTGAATAAAGGCATTCTTTAGTTTTGACATATTTTTGAATAAAAACGAATTTCTTATTTGGAAGTTTTTATTTTGGAGAATCTCGTGTGACCCCCCCCCCCCAGGGGGCTGTGAATAAATGGTTTGCGCACCACTGATCTAGAGCACAGGCAAACATGTGAAGGACCAAAAGAAGAACCTAGAGCATGTGTAAGATGATCAAAAGAGTGACCTACAAAGCAAGGAACCATGTCACTGAGCAACCAAGAGTGCAAGTATGTAATTGAACAAGAGTTATCCAGTTAAAAATTCTCAAGTGTAAGTGTGTAAATTGGTCATGGACAAGTTTTTCTAACCAAATAGGGACTCAAAATTATCAATTTACCCAGGGGCCCTTGATACACTCAAGAGAGACAGTAAAGGACTAGATCGATAGAGTGACAAAAAGAATAATCTAGAGACTATGCACACGAGTAGGACTTGGAATTCGAGCAAACATGTGAATGACCAAAAAAGTGATCTAGAGCACAGGTAAGCATGAGAAGGACCCAAAAGAAGAACCTAGAGCAGTGCAAAAGTGTAAATTGATCAAAAGAACAACCTATAAAGCAAGAAACCATGTCATTGAGCAACCAAAAGAGTGACCTACAGCATCTGTTGTACCAGACCAATACACCAACCATATAGTGTGATATTGGGGTATATTGATCATTGATAATTTTTTCGCACCACGGTCATTTTCTACACACGAAGGTTAATTAGACCAGGACCTACAATTTATTGTAAAATCCGAACAGCAGCCTTGTTTTTTTTTATACTCATCGAGAGGTTAGTGCGCTAACCCCTTGATAGGGAGACTTGCTGCGGTAGCAATGTTTTTCTGTGGTCATACCACCGTTTCCGTTGTACCCCTGTGTCAGGAAAGTTTCTGAAGGACACAAACAGGGTATCGAACTCGCGACACCACTAAACATCTTTTGGTATTTTATCGACCTGGGTTACCGCGCCCCACTGGGGTATGTAATCGACCAAAACAGTGTGCAAGAACGTAGAGCAACTTAGAGAGAGTGTGAGCATGGGAGTGACCAAATGAGTGACTTAAGAGACATAAATATACTTGCAGGAGTGGGGGAGAGTCCAAGCGGGTTACAGCACAGGGTGGCAAATTCGAGGAAATGATCAAGAAAATTACACTAGAATGGTAGAAGGGCATGCAAATTCATAAATACTCCCATGTTAATGTGCTGCAAGTCTTGGCACGCACTGACTCGACGGCAAAGCACGTGGGAAATCGTGAACATATCCAATCGTTATACCCATTATAGGGCTCATAAAATTTTCATTAATAATTCAATAACGAATTTTGCATTGCGCAATTATTCTCCTTACACAGTGACTTCACATACCAAATAATTGATCGCTTATGATTTATCCATAATTGTAAGAGTAAAAACTCTATGCAAAAAACATGCATTTTCTCATAAAAATAATATAAATTAAGCAACCTAGATCTTAGAAGAGGGAAAAAAACTCTAAATATTCCCTTAATATTGCATACCTGGGGATATTACTCTAAAGTTTCGGTTTTAAAATACTTTCAAACAAACGCCACGTTTATAATCATCTTTCATAATAATTACACGAGATAATAAAATTTGAATATCCAATTTAAAAGGGTCGATTGTAAACACAGATGTGTTACGATATGAAAATAAAAAAAAAAAGAGCCTGGGAAAGATTTGAGGAATGAAGTAACGAATAAGCTCTTGTAGCCCTACAACCGACAAAAATGTGACATGAAACGATCTGGAAGATTAACGTAACCATGAGTCCCGCTTTTTTTTGAGACCAAAAATTATTCATTTCGTGACTTGTCGTTTCAGTAGGAAATGAATATTTTATCAAATGAACTAAACAAACATCTTTAAAACTTTTTTACAGTCGTGAATTCGTAAGTTTATGCATCCATGGAATGACGCATTTGTTCAAAATATGGTCAACAAAAACCGGGTCTGTCCCGCGAAATAAGGAATATATGGTCTTTTTGATTACACATTGATTTCCGCAAAAGTGAGAGAGAATTGCATCATCATCACTACCAATATCGAAACGGTGATTGTTTATTTCTGGTGCAATGGCGATGTTGTCTGCGAAATTCTCTCCGTTCCTTCGCGTGTTGTCGAATGGCGGGCAGCGATACTCGACGGCAACAGCTCGGAGGATCCTCAACGTCCCCGAGACGAAACTGAGTCGGTTATCCAATGGACTGCGGATCGCAACCGAAGACTCCGGATACCCGACGTGCACCGTCGGCCTGTGGATAGACGCTGGTAGCAGGCACGAGACCGAGCACAACAACGGCGTGGCCCATTTCCTCGAGCACATGGCCTTCAAGGGCACCGCCAACAGGTCTCAAACAGCGCTGGAGTTGGAGGTCGAGAACATGGGCGCCCATCTGAACGCCTGCACGTCCAGGGAGCAGACGATATTCCAGGCAAAGTGCCTGTCTAAGGACACCGACAGGGCTGTCGACATCCTCGCGGACATCATCCAGAGCAGCAAGTACGGGGTGTCGGAGATCGAGGTGGAGCGTGGCGTCATCTTGAGGGAGATGCAGGAGATAGAGATGAACCTGCAGGAGCTGGTTTTCGACCACCTGCACGCCACCGCTTTCCAAGACACCGCACTCGGTCGAACCATCCTGGGTCCCATCGAGAACATCAAGCGTATTTCTCGCAATGACCTCGTGGCGTATAAGACTAACCACTACGTTGCTTCCAAGATGGTCCTCGTGGGTGCCGGCGGCATCGACCACGACCATCTCGTCAAGTTAGCTGAGAAGTACTTTGGGAACCTGAGGGGTTCCAGTCTCGTCGAGGACAATGTCGAGTCCTGTAAGTTCACCGGCAGTGAGCACCGTCATTCAGATAGTTCCATGCCTATAGCTCACATCGCATTCGCTGTTGAGGGTTGTGGCTGGGTCAACCCAGATAGCATACCGCTTCTCATCAGCAACATCCTCATCGGGAATTTCGATAGGTCTCATGGGAGCGGTTCGAACGTCTCGAGTAAACTCTCCATCGAGTCTCGCTCGAGAAACCTTTGTCATAACTATCTCTCCTTCAACACGTGTTACAAGGATACTGGCCTCTGGGGCATATATATAGTCTGCGATGGCAGCACCATCAACGACATGCTGGCGGCTGTCCAGGACGAGTGGCACAGGCTGTGCACGTCAGTAACGGAGGAGGAGGTGCAGAGGGCCAAGCATCTACTGATGACGAACTCGCTTCTCTTGTTGGACGGTTCGACTGCAATATTCGAAGATATCGGTAGGCAGATGTTGAACTATGGGCGACGTATCGCTCTCCCCGAAATGGAGGCTAGGATCGACTCTATAAATGCTGGTGTCATCCGTGAAGTTTGTACAAAATACCTGAGCAGGAAGAAGCCGGCGATAGCGGCCGTTGGGCCACTTGATCAGATGAGAGATTATGGGAGTATATGTAAAAATATGAGATGATTTATTAAATATATATATATATATACCATTTTAATGTATTACACGTGCAAATGAGCAAGCACTTCGGAAACAGGTGTTAAGATTAATATATGCTCACTCCCCCTTCACACTACTTAGGGGGCCGTTCAAATATTACGTTAGTAAATTATAGCCATTTTTGACCCCACCCCTTGTCAGCCAAATTTTATCAGCTCTGTACCCTATTTTCCAATGCATATTGGTGGGGGGAGGGGAATCAGGTTTATGTGCCACACCCCCGAAATGATCCGAAAAAATTTTTAATGCAAAAAACTACAATTTCGGAAAGAAAATACTCTTAAATATGCTGTTAATTTCGATGCTATTTGAAGAACTCAAAATTTCATTGCGACCCACCCTCTAAAGCCATATATAATAAAGTCTTGGTCTCCCCCCCAAACCTAATTTTGTAAATGTGACCTAAGTGACCCGCGACACAGCTCCATAACTCTTAAGTGATCTGTGGCACATTTAAAGATAACTTGATTGCCATGTCACAGTTTTAGAGCACTTTTGTGGCTCCGGTGCAGTTTTACATCACTCAAGTTACATGTGGGCCATTCCCAGATTAATGAGAAAGGAACCAGATTACCAGAAGTGATCCACAGCATAATTACGGATCACATGAATGATGCGTGACACATTTCTAGATCACTTGGATCCGCAAAATATTCAGGGATCACTAAAATGTCTCTGTATGGGACTTATCAATAGGGGAGAATGTTAATTAAGGTGCCCAATCTGGTATTATCTTCAATGGAAATCCCATGCTGTTTCTATAAGTAATAAATTAAAGTTTATCAACATTAGAATCCATACATTAAAAAATATTGTCTCCCCAGTCTTTCTTCGATCAATCTATTTCGCTTGGGTACTGCCAGTTATACAATATGCTATCACAGTTTGGGGTGGTGACCAGGGTTTAAGCTAGATAAAAAATTCCTTTCGCAAAAAAGCGAAAATGAGGAGAAAAGCTTTAGCAAAATGCTACAATGCTAGTGTAATGAATGATGGTTGGATGTCTACTCGTTCCGTACCTCCTGTATGCATTTTTACGAAAGTGGCTACCACTTCTTTCGCATTCTAAGATTTTCTTTCGCAGTTTGCGAAAAATGCGACAGCTTAAACCCTGGTGGTGACTATAAGACTAATGTTAACATGGTTAGAAGCTCTTTGCAAAAAGTAATCAACAATGTATCTCAAAACATTTTCATGATCCAGGACATGTATCCTGTCCTGTATTTGTCTTGATGTGTTAATAAAATTTCAATAACTATCGAAAGGGTTTTCTCGTTTTTGGCGCACAGAGTAAGATGCTATTAATAAATATTGCATATTTTCATAAAGGGTGGTTGATGAGTAAGCATCATCCAAACCCCCCCCCCCTTTTCCCCAGAAAACCGGAACCCCCAATGCTGATACTTAAATAACTCCTTAAAGCAATGAGTGCATTTGAAGATAGAATGCAGCCCATGGTATCCTATACATCACACATGCTCAACCCATGACAGGCGGGCAAAACGTGGCCTTCCAGAGTCATCTGATGTGCCCCGTGATCCCAAACCTAATTTTGCAAGAATCGACTATAAGCGTTAAATTCTCGCCCCCCCCCCCCCCATATTCACAGACCACTTGAGTGACCTGGGGGAGCTGTTCCAGATCACTTAAGTGACTTGAACATTTATAGATCACATAAAGTAACCTGCTGTACATTTAAAGATCACTTGTTTCTCATCTAGTATTTATACCTAGGAAAAGAAAGCACACGTACCTTCACCCCCTCTGTAGTAGTCGGGGGAAAAATGGCCCTTGAAAATTATTATTCCAGACTCCATGTCAAAGGGGGGCATATATAAAGTCTATGAGACGTGCTTTCGGTTCTAACAAAATATGGCCGTTGGATTTCAAACTGCTGTCTGCAATGAAAAACACAACCCTAGCCATTCACGGTCGATCACCTTTGATCATTCAAGTGCTTGTACTCGTTCTAGGTCACACTTTTAATTCCTTACCAATCTGGTGTCTCTAGGTTTTTCTTGATTATTTATACTGCTTACATACACTCTAGGTCAGTGCTTGACAAAGGCACTAGGTCACCATGGTGATCGGAAAATTGGCATTGTTGCCAAAACATATGTTTGATTACTAAATTGAAGCGTTAAGACAACATAAAATTTTGGGCAATTATGTCTACTTTCGAGGCGTGAATGCGAGCCGATCTCCCCGTTAAAAAGTCTCGCCACAGAGCAGGGCCGTCTTAAGAGCATCATGGGCCCCCAGGCCAAGTGGTTTTTCTGAGGCCCTACCAGATAAATTCTAGAAAATTTCAACCAAATCTCATTCTTGTGAGGCCCATGCGTTAAGACGGCACTGCCACAGAGAGCAACAGACCTGCAAACGGTATTAATGTGATTCAATCAATACACTTCACTTCTGAAATATAGATGGCGGCACTGACAAATGCGACACAACACTAAGACTGTTAGGAACATACACTTCTGGCACAACTCACAAGTAAATTGCCCATAGATGGCGATAGACCTGAGTTGTGCTCCGTTTGACAGAAAGAAAACTGTGTCGACTAACACGGAAAAGGGTGATTTTATTTAAAATTTGAACCACTTTAAGAAAGCATGGAAATCGAATGATGATCGCTAGATTTAACAGATGCTTGCTTTTGAAGTGTGTTCCTGCTTATAGACTTGCAATAAGATAGACGGGTTGCATTCTGAAGCAAATATCAGGCTCAAGAAACTCCATCTATATAGCAGACCACCTCTGTGCGAAGCTTGTGACACCACTGAAGGTGGTCATCTTTCCGATAGCCATTTGTGTGGAGGCCTTCTGCTATAGATGGCTCAAGAGACATCTGGTGAAGAGATTTGATAAGCAATTTGTCGAAGGTGATTTGGTTCGATGGATGTAAATTCAGTTTTTTAAAGAGTCCAGATCCGTAGGCTGGGGTTCCCCCACGCCCCCTTTGCCAGAATTTTTCACAGGCCCCTTTATAGTAAATTTATATTGTAAAAATAATAATAATGGCATTCATATTGGGCTCCAGGGATATAAGAGCCTCTGTCAGCCTCACCATCGGTCTCAGCAGCCCAGATGTTAATGAACCAAGCTGCTGAATTAAGATCAAAAATGGGTGAAAGTAGGTATGAGTACATAGGTCTATACGGAGGTTTTTCAACAGCTGGCTGATGCAAAGATGAATTTAGGAAAGGAAAAAAAATGCAACTCAAACATTCTCGTACAGTGCACACGAGTACCAAGGAAAGATTCATTGCCTTTGTAGTCCAAGCGGTCTAGGACGCTCACCCAGTGAATGAGAAGACCTGGGTTTGATTCCCCGAAAACTGCAGTTGAATTTTTTCCCTTGAATTCATCTTTGCATCAGAAAGCTGTTGAAAAGAATCCTTCGTATGGATAGAAAACAGTGGCATCATCATATCATTATATAGCTAGTTAGTCTATGTTCCAGGCTCTGCCATAAAGCTGAGCCGGAAGAGATCTCGGCAATGGGATAAGTCTAGTGGCAAAGTTCTGGCATTCATTCAGCTAGCTAGTCGTCTAGGGCCCCTACCAATTGTTGGTTTATATTGTGTTTTTTTTAGGATAATCAGAGTTTTCTGCAATCCAAGCTAGCCTCGGTACCATTCACCTCGGATTACACTAGAGCAATGTTTCTCAAAGTTAGCCATGCGATACTCCAACAGAACAAAAAGTTTCAAAACTCAACAGCATTCAAGTTTTTCTTGGTGAACTTTTCATATCAGATGACTTCCAAGTCATTTAGTGAAATCCTTCTTGACTGCTGGAAGCAGACACCTGCAATTCCTCAAAAGTCGCTGAAATCAAGCATTTTGGTCCTGGAACCCCACGGTAGATATATGTGCCGACATTTCTCCATTTGCCATTGAGGTGCTCTCACAGAAGGTTTCAAGGCAGGAAATCGCAGGGTGTCTCAGCATCAGGTTCACGGAATTCTAGGAGTGCGTAGGGTACACCTAGATTCACACGAGACTTGGAATCGCATAGCAGAAATGCTTTCCTGGCACGTTAGCTGGTGTACAGGAACTGTGGTCCCGGCAGTTTGGTGCATTGGTCTGCTCGATCATTGGACTTGGATCATGCCTTGATTACTTCTTTCGGAGTCCCTAGACTGGAGGGGCATATTAAAACATTGGTGTATAACGCCCCTGTTGACAGCACTGAGGAACTTGTTACCTGCATTGCAGGGAAGTCCTAGACATGTCCGAAATCTTCCAAAATGTTCGATATTCAATGCGCCTGAGATGCAAGACCTGCATTACAGCTCGTGGGTGACACTTTGAACACCTTTAACCTCTGTTACTTTTTTGGTGCACATTTATTGTTAAAACGTGTGTTCCTTTACGTAGAGTTCCTTCACTTCTGGTGTTTTCTGTGTAACCTACCACATCAGGGAAGCATTTCCAACCATGCATTGCTATGCGATTCCAAGTTGTCTAGGCATGCCCTACTCCTCCCAGAAGTTTGTAAACCTGATTCCGAGACGCCCTGAATATCCGAAAGTCAACTGGAACAGACCATTTATACTCTCAATAATTAGAAAACACCTGCCTTTGTTTTAATGAGATTAGGATATATCACTAGGATAACTCGTAAGATATCTCAAGATGAGAACATTTTTAAGTACATTTCAAGTGATTGCATGTCCGGACCTGCCGGAAGCAAAACGAGTAGCTATTCAGTTAATCCTTACATAATGAAACTAAGGAAGTTTCAGCCGGCGGATGAGGACTAATAAAAAAATATCAATCATTAATCAAACTAATTCAACTGGAAGAAACAGTGATAGATCTGTAGGCAGCACGAGTATTAATACAACTGGTTGATAAATGTATTTCAGGACTGACACTGTCCTACTTGAACAGTGCCTCGAACAAACCTTCCATCTTTACATGAAAACAATGACGGATTATATGCAGGATTTGCATCAGCACACGTCACAAAACTTTTAGTAGCAAAATTATTTTGGAATGGCAACAAGAATAACATCAAGTGGGGGGGGGGGGGGGACTGATTAGGTTCACCCAATGAGTCATTAGATCTATTAAAAAAAAAATTGCAAAAATATTGTTAACTACTAAATTAACCTCAAGCGGAGGTCTGCAGCCAACCACCTAGAGAACAAGTGATTGCTGATCGGCTACGATTACAACCAAATTCAGACCTCGAACCTACATGTCGGCCTGTAACAGCCACTGTTACAGCATGGACCTAAAAAATAGTTCATAAAATCAAACATTCGTAAATGGGAAAGACGTTTAAGGAAGTACAGTCAAATCCCATTATAACGAACTCCAAGAGACCGGTGAAATCACTTCATTATAACGAAATTTCATTATAAAGGAATTCCTTGTTTTCGGCATTGTTCCTATGTGAGGTTACCTGGACGATTATAAAAGTTATTTAAAACGAGATTTTTGCTATAACAGTTTTTGTTAAAACAGGATTCGACTGCAGCATATTGTTTGGGATTAGAAGATTAGTTTGTAAAAACATGTAATTTATAAATTGGAGGTTTGTAAAATCGAGCATCGACTGCATATAGAGACCTCTAAGTAAACATAGACACAATATTAATACATATAAAACACTAGAAAAATGCATAGAAACGCAAACATATCTTAGCACTATCATTCATTGATTCTTAACACGATAATATCTCTGATAAAAAGGCTGATGCAACTTTTTTATGGTGATATTCATGTCCAACAGGTCACAAAACCAGTAAGAATTTCGTATTTTCATGTTGGCAACTTCATTGTTGCCCACAGACATCACTCGTAAAGCACTTTTTTTTAACACTTTGTGTGTGCATGGTAATGTCTCCAAAAAAGACTGATGGAACTTTTTAATGGTGGTATTCGTGTTCAGCAGGTCAAAATTATTCAGAATGTATATTTTCATGTCGGCGGCAATTCCATTGTTGTTCAGTGTTATTGAGAATCTACTGCAAAGGTGCTCAACCTTTTGGGGGAGTGCAGGCCACTTCGTTGGTTTGAAAATGTGTCGCAGGTCACTTAAGCGATCTGGAAATGAGTCATGGACTGCTTCTAGACCTTTATTTGAGGCTCCCTTGAAAGGATTATGATCAGAAAAAAAGGAGTGTTCGAGGTCCCCATTCAGCTCACGGTTCCATTTGCTCCAGCCTAGTAACGGGCCTGCATACTGGCATTTCATGCAACTTTCAAACTCAGCAGATTACTATAAATTCACAAAATATTCACTCATAGACATTCCCCCCCCCACCTCCCAGTCCCTGTGTACTACTACTAAACCACACATGCACCTTGTCCACATTCCTCTGCAGAACTTCTAACGAATTGGTACATGTTGGAATGTGTGTGTATGTGTTGTGAAGTTTGTTTCTGTGTGATGCTTGTTATGTGTAGTGCTGCCATCTACCACCAATTTTTCTCACTATGACTGAAGTGTAATGACTGAATAATTTTATCGTTGTAGGCCTGTTGCTCTCAGTGGCGAGACTTTTTAACAGGGAGATTGGCTTGCATTTGTGTCTTGAAGTTGGGAAAAGTTCCTGTGAACTATACAACATCATCTATTGTTATCTTCTATTGTCATATATTTATCTTTACACACAAACAGCACTAAAAAAACGTTTTAGTTCAGAACACACTGGGGAAAAAAATTCAATTTCCTCCTTCCTACTACATATTAACGTAATCGCATCTCCTTTTTTTGTGATTTCTGCTCAGAAAAAAAACCTGAAATACATTTTTTTTAGAGAATTGAGAGGATCTGGAATAGTGCACTAGGTCAGTGGTACTGGGATACTTCAAGGGGGCCCATGGAAGAAAATTTAGAAAGAGGGCCATGACAGGTGATTTGGAGGACTGCAGAGAGCTGAGAAGAAAAATTAAGGTGTGAAGAAATAATCTGCTTTTATATTAGTGACTATACACTTATAGAAAAACGAAACCACGCACAAAACCAGGGTCGTCTTAGGGCCTCACCGCCTACATTTTGCAGCAGGTTCCCTAGGATGGGGTTTTTAGCGGGTCCCGGCTAGATTTTTCACAGACCCCTCCTCTATATTAAATTTATTGTGTGAAAAACAAAAAATTATGAAAACCGTATCAGGTCCCGGGCTGCAGCTCTGTCAGTCCCACTTTTGTGAGGAGTCATGCCCGGGGTCTCATGTCCATAAGTGACCCTACCTTATGATATTTTGTAGAGAACAATAAATTTTGAAAATAAGTAGGATATATGTAGGCTGTTTATTTCCGGCTAAGTATGGGACTACCATAGCATGGCTTTGACTAGGGGGCCCACGATGTTGAGACGGTCCTGAATAGAACTCAAATTAAATTTTCACCTCAATAAATCCTAGGCCAGTGGTCTGGAGGCCAATCTTATTTGCAAAATTTTCATTCAGTATAAATTCACTGAAAAAATCAATACGTATAAAGGATCTTGCTTCTAGATGAGGGTCGAAGACTCTGGGTAAGACAGGGGAGCCACGAGAAAAAAAATATGCTTCAAAAGGGGGCCACGGGCAAAAAAAGGTTAAGAAACGCTGCACTAGGCTACTGAGGTAGCCTTTAAATGTGTTGCAAGTAAGTAAAGTGACCTGGGACCGGAATCTTAATTAAAATGCTGACTCGCCAATATTCGCATGAAGCTTGTCAGTAGTGACGAATGTTCAGTTTTGCCATGGGGTGGGGGGCAACAATATAATCATAGTACAATTTAAAAAAAATCGTTCAAAAAATTTATTTATTTTTAAATTTTTAATTGAAAGTTCATTAAATGCAGCACCTTGTTAGTACTGGAACCTAGAGGGAACCTCATATCACAGAATTCCCACAAATCAGAATTTGATGTGATGTGGGACCACGTCAGCGTAGTGTGTAGCGGCTTTAAGCTGGGTCTAAACTCATCACTTTAATATATGCCCAAAAGCTAAAAAAAAACCTGTTTCAAACACTGCCATACACTGTGTGCTAAAAACAGGTTTTTGACTGGTGAGTGTACTGTGTAGTGACCTTCACAGATTGCCTTCTGCATACAGAAAAAACAGATCGGCTCCAAGTTTGTCTTCTCATGAACTCTCTGACATGTGTATACAAATTTATAGTTATGGTAAAGATCAATGCAACTTTGAAAAAATAATAAAAATAAGTGAAACCCCCTCAAGAAACACTCAGACCCAATTTTTCCTTCAACCGATTCCCTTAGTATTGAGAGCATCTCCCTTAACTCCGTAGTTCATCATGGCTGTCCGTAGAAACTATGGACAATCTGTAGCAGTTGGCACCTCTGAAAATAGCAATGTACCGCAGGGATCTTATGTAATCTGCACCAGCACGCTAGGTCACTTAAGCGATTTTTAAATGCACTGTAAGTCACTTTAGTGATCTGGGAATATGCCACTTATGTCATTCTTGTAAAATCACGTTTGAGGTCCAGGTGGTCACATCAAAGGACTCAGAAGTCCACAATTGGCCTGTGGGCCATGGATCGAGGCATGTACGCTCTGTTGCAATAAAATGGGCAAAAATCCCGAAGCAATTATTGGGCTCAAGGTCAAGAGACGTCAAAAAAAAACAACCACAAATTTATTATAAAATTGGTCAAAATTATGTCACATCATTGGTCATATACTTGATAGTCTTAAAATAAATCCACTCAAACAAGTTTTACGCGATTAAGCCTCATAGAAATATACAATGATGCATACAATCACTGTTTCAAATATAAAACAAAAATGTTTTCGGTAAAGAAACATTTTGATAAAACGATACTTTTTAAAAATACAGGAAAATAGATTGCGCATAAATAATTTCTTGTAATAATAATAATAATAGACCAAAATCTCACATTTGAAATAATTTTAACTTATTTAATCATTACATCACTCGCTTATT